>NC_091946.1:36870275-37170275 GCF_041260155.1 Ptychodera flava | reverse complement strand
CATGAAATATCAAATATGGCCACTGAAGAGACTAAGACAGAATTATTGGTCTTATAACTCAGCCAGTAATCCGTCGAGTACAGTCCACATATTCACACATGTACAGCTTTGGGTATTCAGCTTAATCACTGATTATGACTCAGTCGGTGTAATAACATATAGAAAGTGTTCCAGTTGGACTTTCATGAGTACAGCCTCTGTCTGGTTAACAAAATTCAAAAGTTGAGTGGTCTTTGTTCGAAACAAAAAATACATCACTAAGCCTTTGGCAGAATCAAGAAAATGTATAAAATATGCTTATACATTAAACATTGTCCTGTAATGAGTTGTCAATGCTGCTGGAATTGTCATGTGTCTGTCAGGCTCTGATCTGATTGATACCAGGCCCTAAATGCAAGGTAGCCTCAATACTGTATGCATTTCCTTTGATGCATGTGTTTTTCCATATGCAGTTTCACTTCTTTCTCTATCCCATGGCAAGAGTCTCTGAATAAAGGCACCACCCTTGCAACTTCTGTCATGTTCGCTATCCTCAGAAGAAACACACACAACTATCAAAATGTCTTCAGCTTGATGCTAGTCCTTGGATAGCCCAGATTGTATGTATTTCAGTTCCTGGAAATAATGATACACAGAATAAATCATCAGGACTGTACACCATCAATTTTGTTTGTTTTTGTTTAACCCTTTGCACCCTGACCCCCTGGTACTCTATGACGTCATCGGACATTTCTGTCCGAGCCGGGTTCAAAGGGTTAAATCCGTGTATTTATAGACATTTGATAATTCATTTTAAAGTACTTCACTAGACAAGAATGGTTAAAAGTTGATATGTATGCAAGAAATTTGATTTCTGAATTTCACTGAAATGTTGATTCACTATACATGGAGTCTATGAGAAAACTATGAATAATTTTTTTTTTCAATGCTTCACAAACACAATTAGACTGAAAGATTCCGTTGCATGTGAGCGTTCCGGTGCACTGCGACCTACCTGGTAAAGGGTCGCAGGTCGCAGTGCGCCAGAGCGCCCGCACACGACGGAATCATTTTGTCTTAAACACAATCGGTGCTTTCTGAGATGTTTGACAATTGATACAAATGTACTTGATTAAATTACGGTGTTTGAAGGTTCAGATGAGGACAACAGTTTTGATATTTGAATTTCAACTAAACCTATTTCACTTTTCATGGTACTAGTGGTATACAGGTCACTTAAATATTTTCCCTGACAAAAGTTGCTATATCTCTAATACGTAAGTAATGGAAATTGTTCATTGCCCTCCATGAGCTCGATTACAATAAGACAAGCCTCTGAGTTTCAACAGCAAGATGTTCATGTGACAGATAATTATACTTTTGTTCAGATTTACAGTTAAATGACTACCACGAGTGAAATCATGCAGCGAATCATTTATCTCCCAGAATATTTTTGAACACTAAAACTTCTTTTAAACAGGTCAACTACTTAAGAAAATTGAGTGACCCCCAATGCTGTTTGAAAAATACATGACCCCTTTGCAATTTTCAAATTTAAGGTGAACCGCATCCCCTTCAAATTGTGCTGGCTTACCCCCGGCTGTATAACTGAATGCTCCCTTATTGAAGAAACTGGTCATCTATGTACTGTTGTACATCAAACTGACATGTTTATGCCTAAATATACAAATATGAAGACCAAAATGTTTTTTCACTGATTCATTGCCTATGTTTTTGACTAAATATTCCTGTTTTTGTTAGGAGAGACTGTAAAATCAATGTACCTCCCAGACACATGGAGTATGGTCGTGCTTCCAATAATAATTTTGCAAAACATGTCATCAATTATTCGCTTTAGCGAATGGTCAATTATGCGTTTTAGCGAATGGACCAAGTCTTTGTACGTTGGCCGAGAACTAATACAGTAGGATCTATAGGTTAGAATATTACATCTGTCAAATTAGGATGGAATATTGAAGATAGAAATATTTTTGTATCATGCAGCCTTGACCTACAGTGCCTTGTAACATATACATATATTGAACTAAAAAGAGGGCATGTTACGCTGGGGAATCACCCAAATCAAAGATTGATGTGACTGTGTATGTGTGCCAGTAATAGTATGGATTAAAAGTTAATCTTTCGGTACTTGATCTAGAAGTCATCACTGATGACATACATGGAGTCCCCGCTGGATTATGTCATTTGAATTACGGTGATTGAATAACAATAACATACTTGCTAGATTCATTACAGGGGAGAGCGGTGAATTTGTAAAATGTTTGGAAATCACATGCTAGTGATCTGTTGGGGGTCATGTTTGTGTATTTGGGACAGTACAATTACGCAAAAATATATATTATGCTACAATTTTTGAAAAAAAGCAATGGTTTTCTTGCACACTGTATGTTGTTCGGAAAATAGTTTCGTTCAATTTTAGTAAAAGATAAAATATGGTTTTTGAGCATGTCATGTAATCTGGAACATGTTATCAGAACAGAAGCTTGTTTCATCTTTCATTACACAATTTGCAACAGACTCAGCAACCTCAGTTTGTCTTGTGATGTTGTTTCAAAGTTTTGTTTCCCAGACAAGGTTCATAAATTACACTTCATGGATTCATTCAGTGTCGGGAGACAGTGTTAAAAAGAACATTTCCTTGGTTTGACTATGCAATTATTGTATGTCATGTACATTTGTGTTTTGGAACTCATGGAAGAGCCCCTGAAGTTGTTTCAACACTATGCTCCTCTATAATAATTTCCAGGGTTTACATATTTCATTGTGATTTCAAAATTTGACATGGGCTAAGCTGCATCACTATCGATTACATCTATATCTTCAAAGGAAGATTATAAAGGCAGATTTTGTCGCTTATGGCTGTTAGGTGCCCTGCAAATATAACCAAACATCAAAGTTCAGCTACATGTAAGTAAAATTGTCGTACATGTGTCATGATGGTTCTGCTTAACCATGTTCATGTACTATAATTCACCAACACTGGTGCTTTGCTTTGGTTAACTTGCCCTTCAAAGTTCACTACTTTAGACTAAAAACTTATCAGTGCATACTTTGTAGAGTACATACCTCTCATATTGTTCCCAGTTGTTGGCATGCCTTTTTGTGTGACTGTCATTCCTTTGGGCACTACACTTTCCCTATTTGTTCACCGCCTAATAAATACATGTACCTCTAGGGGACCTGCAACTTGCAGAAATATAAAAAAAGAGTTAAAAATCCTACTGAGAAAAATCAAATTGTCTCAAACACAGATGATGAATCACATTTCAAGTCACGATAATGACGATGAATAACCATATTAATCTGACAGTCCATGGACACATATTTGAATCAGAAATATATCAAGCATTTTCATGGCCTGAAAAGGCTCAACATAATTGGATTCACACTGCACTATGCATTCCTGCAGTATCTCAGAGCTTGAAGACTGTCAGACCATTGATGAAAAATTTACTCTTTTTACATCCATGGTCATATAAATATCCAAAATGTGCATGTTGACAATAACACCACATTTCTATTTCAGCATAAATAGAAATAATTTAGAAAGTTAAAAATGAATTGAAATGATGCGAAATAAAATGACATATCATGTTTAGGTAAGATTAGAATTAATCTCATGTTCACTTAAAGCCCCGACTAGCTGTATCTTCTAGCATTGTTTTTTTTTATTTACATTCAAGCCGTTTGTGAGAATGTACTGATTTTGGTGATGTATACACTTATTATTAACTACCCACTGGGACTGTACATGCAACTTTGGCCAAGATAAAGATTGCGATGTTATTAAATACTTGCCCAAACATTAAATCCCACCGTGCATACGGTGGATAATGTGCATATCTGCACTGAAATCTTCACATAAACTGCACAGAGCATTGTGCAATTCATGCTATAAGATCTTGAATGGCCCTTACATGTACTTCACTGTTTGATGCACCACTCAGGACGCAACATTCTCTGAATGGTTTGGTCACACAGAGTTCACGCAAATGTATATACATGTAGTTTATTCATTCGCGCAGTGAAGTTGGGCTCCCCAAAGGTCATCACCTCACCTCAGTCATAGTGTGAAATATTAAAGGGATAGCCCACCCAAATATCAACCTGCCTTTAAAAGTTGAAGCATAATATTTTTGTAACATTCATGATGAAGAGATGAGATATGTGCTAATGATTCTCCTAGAAATTAATGTTTTATTAAGGTAGTATGCGCCTCGAAAGTGAAAGACTTAAACTTTTGCTCAAACTTTCCTCAAAAAAAGTTTCAACCATTCTCTTTCAAAATAAAAAATAAAAATAGGGGGTCACCATGCAAATTTTGGAACCAGAGAAACAAATAACCCACGATTTAACGATTTTTGAAATTCAAAATGGCCGCCATCCCTGTGTTAACTCTATGGGGAAAAATAAAATTTTGGATTTTCGAAAAACTAAGACGGTGAAAGTTTTTCTTTCTCCAAGAGTTTTAAAATGAACCCCCACAAGTGGTAGATCAGAAAAAAATTGTAGAAGTTTGAGAGTCCGAATATCTGTCCCCGAGGCGCGTTCTACATGTACCTTAATTGATGTGTATGACGCCATTTTCGCCATATGGAAGAGCCACTTATCGGAATTCCTCAGAGAGGCTTGACCTAAGATGACGTTAAGTTTTCGTGTTTGGTTGAGGAAGTTAGGGGGTATCACTAGGGGTCTGATCTACTGTGCGTTTGTATTGAGCTACTGCCCAATGGACACACTTTGCCTTCAACCTTATAACTTTGAATCGGAATTCAGCGACTTTGAACTCCAGGATTTCGAACTTGGTGTTTCCGATGAATTCAGAAGTAAAAGAAGGGCATGTGGCTCCACCAGTTACCGAAGGAAGCTGTACAAGCATGGCTCTTTTGGTAGCTCAAAGGTATAAGCTACAACGTTACGGGAGGCCATGTTTGGAGCTGAACACATCTTCGATATTGCCTCATGACGAAATGAACTCCAAAAATGCTTGTATTTTTATCCAAAACATTTTGATTAGCATTGCAACCTAGTTATTATCACTTGAAAAAAGCGATGTTCGATTTCAAATGCCCGAAGACAATTGCATGACGAAATTGCTCCGCATATTTAGCCATTGCAATGCTGGTTTTAAAATATGGATAACTCTTTTTATAACAAAGAATGGTTATAGAAAAATGCCGATTCTAAAGTGCTAATTTTTTAGTAACATATAGACAATGAATGTGCGGATGACGAGATAATTCCAAGAACCGTTCCCCATGGGGTGGGGGAGGGAGAGACAAAGCAAATGACCAGAAATGGCTCATCTGTCGACTCTAAATGGAGTGTCCCTCATCCAACAAACAAAAGTTGTGCATACACACTTTCATGTTCTCAGGGGCACTAAATTAAACTTCAAACACACTTTCATGTTCCAGGGGCACTAAATGAAATTTCAATTTATCCTTTCAAAGTACAGTCATAAACTACACACTACAATTTTCCTGTTCTCACAACTCACTTTGAACTCTAATCGTGAGTTACCGGTAATTAGAAACCGCAATGGAGGTAGGAAGAGATTGCAAATCCGAGTAGCCGTTTTCTGCTGTCAATTGTGCAGTCTTGGGAAATAATTGAGAATGGTTAAAATCTGAAAGCCACAACCTCACAACTAGTCATTGGGAAAAATGTCGGGAAATATTCTTGGAAACGGTCTTTGCATACATAAAAACATGCACTGTACTTATAATTTTGAAAACTCATATCGTGCCAATCTTTACCAGCAACAATTTTTAGAGGCGGTGTTTTCACTTCAGGTTTCGAATCATGCAGAATGCCTTATTGAAATCTCGCGCACGATTATTAGTACATCTGTAATACTTACAGGCAGGCATAATATCTAAGCTGTTTATGAGACTCCCTAGATCAGACCCCCTAGTCAATGCACCAAACCCGAAAACTTTACATCATCATCTGGGCATTTCTCCCGGCATGCTTTGTGGAGGCTAAGAAGGTCTACATATTGCCTGATTTTGATATTAATTTTCATGGATAACTTCACTGTTTCTGTGCAAAAAGTAATGATAAATGCTTTTATGACATAAATATAAACCTGTACACAGCTGATTAAATTTTTGGTGGATATAAGGTGGTGCAAAGGAAGTTGGGTAGAATTTAGAAAGGACTCAGTCACTGATGTGGAGTCAACAGTGCATTGGAGCTGTATGCATGTGGCATTGCTGATGAATGTAAATGATGGGTATGCCCTAAAATTGAAGAGTCTACAATGTCACAGTCCATACAAACGTTGAACACTGCAAGGAAAGCATCCATGCAGGTCAGTTATGCTCGTTTTGAACAGCATCATTTTCTGATTTTCAAGAGCAAAACCCTTTGGTCAGAACAAATGATCATAAATTTCCTAATACATACAAGTTACCGGTATGTTTAACCCTTTTCCTGGCAAGTCCATATTTCACCACCAGGTCAAGATGGTTAAAATTAATGAAACACAACATATTTCATATGGTGTATTTTAACATAATACTGTACATTTGAAAGCTGTTCAAAACTTGATTCTTTTGGACTAAAGATGCTATAACAGACCAAGCCAAGTGGGTGAAAATATGTCATGTTTTGGCTCAATACCACTTTTTACTGACTTGGCTGATGGGGAAGTGATACTGTCTGGCAGGAAAAGGGTTTTAATAAAATTCAATATATTGATTACTTTATTTAGGTCGCATATTGATAGACTATAGTATTTTCCACAGAAAATTCAAGGGTTTTACATGTATGTTGAATGACCCCCCTTGGAACAGGAGTACGGGCCCACATTCATGATTGCCCCCTGTTTTGACATCCTACATGTAGATTGAATGTTCACCCTAGAGGTGAATGTTTTCAACTGTGACATTGTATGTTCTCTCTCCTTGTTAATATTACCAATATTTGAAAAGGGGCGATAATCAAAATGGCTGTTAAAATTTGAGTTTAATGTTTAAATGTTTCTCAGAGGAATATTCCTAATGCAGTAAAAGCCAATATCCCTTCAGAGGGTAGAATTCAGAGAACACCACGACAAAATGGGAACATATTCTGAGGTCAACAAATTTCACAAGTTACAGCTAGTGGGGCATTAAACATGCTATGTCATGTTACTTTGCACTATTTATAACCTTCTAAATTGATAATATTATTGTGACAGAGGAAATAAATTGACAACATGGATATAATGCCTCTATAGTAAAAAAAGATAAAAAAATATCAAGGGGCTCTTTTCTGTCATTGAGCCATAGTACATACATAAATTTGAGCGACAAGAATTAGGAGACTTGTGGGATTGAATTCAAAAATCTACCAACATATTCAACTTATTGCAATTTCAAAAGAAAGTATAGCAACACTTTATAATCTTATTATTAACCTTCATGCACAGCCATTTTGAGTAGAGGTTAAACAAACAATAGAGCGTATCAATCATGTGTTCCTGAGATAATTTTTCATGGGGACTGAACAGAAATTACTGGGGGGTAAGGCTTTTTGGGTGGTTGCTATTTTGTAAAAAAAGCATTTTTGAATTGTCATGCATACCTTTTGGGGCAGGGTTATCATTTAGCGCAACTATTGCAACTATTTGAAAACAAGATGTGGCCAATACAGTGCTTCACCAAAAAATATCAAATCATGATACATTGGAATCTGTTAGGCAAAATATTGACAATTTTCCCCTATACATATGTACATTTATCCAGGTTTGATAATTTATGTGATTTTTGTACCCTTTAAATTTTGAGGTAAAATACATCTGTGTACAAGAAATTTGATTTTTGGGTTCCATCAAAAATGTTCATTCACTATACATTGTAGTCTGTTGAAACCATGATTTTTTCAATACACAACTAGCTATATATGTGTGTTATAGATGCTTAATGATATTAATGCACTTGATAAGATTGAGCTGGTTACTAGTGAATGTGTGTGCAAGAAATTTGATTTTGGAATTTCACCGGAATGTTTATTCACTAAACATGTACATTCTGGTCTCTGAAGAAAATGTGAACAAATATTTCTAATTATATCATACCAGTATATTGATGGTGCAAATACAGTGAGCAGTCAGCATTCAACAAAGAAATACTGTTTACGCCAAATTTTAAGCGACTCTTTTAATTGGACGATAAAACAATTTCATGTCGATCATCGGAAAATTGCAACATTGTGTGAGTCGGAATCGCAGAAGAACGTCACAATTGTATCTAAAATAAGTCAGTGATTGACATTTATTTTGTGTGAACGACAACACAAATTGGGCGACACGGACACAAACCGCAACTTAGGTTCGCGTTGATTGCGCCAGAAGTTGTATAAACAACTTGTCCGGCGGGCAACCAGATTTTATTTTTGACTTGTCCGAATGGAAATTTCACTTGTCCCGGGCGTCAGGCGATAGGAATTGTCAAGCCCTGATCATTAATACAGACTGTGACTCACTGGTCATACAAAAATTTGGGAGGGATAATCTTTTTCTTGCTAACACTTTTTGAAGGGTCATTATTTTCATGGATTTAAAATGGCACTTTTGCTGATCCTGGAATTGCCTTTGTTCTAGTATGTAAGAGGACTATGGAGGGGTGATAGCTTGTTGTTTTCCATTGAAATTGTAATCTGGTGTGTAAATTTTCTGGTGCCAACACAGGCCTTTAAAAACACCAACCACCCCCCCCCTTAATTTTTGTCCGGTCCCTGACATGAATCAACAGTCATCCCGGGGTGCATACATGTACCACTAAAAGTCACATTTAGCATAAAGTGACCTGGAAATTCGATGTTCATTGAAATTATCAGGAATATCGATGATTTAAAACAAACAAACGTTAGATACTTTGCCGGATACAGACATTGCTGAACACGTTTATAAAAGAAGGAGTAGACGTATCTTAGACACAATCGGGCTGGTTAAAAATAAGACAGCAGCTTACCTGGTATAGAGCCGTCCAGCTGATGCTGATGCATGACTCGGCGACGATCGAGGGCTTGAAGTGTGTGTCGACCTGTCGCTGGTGCGGAAAAGAGGTACTCTCTTCCGTTTTGGCGAGTTTCGTCCCGGTTGAACGGAGAATAAAGCTAGCTTGTCGGACCATGTCGTAACTGCATGACACGGTCACTAGATTCAAACGTACCGCATAGTCGTCTATGATTATCAGAGGCTGGCAAAATACAGCAACTTGGCAAATTTTCAGTCCATATCTGTTTCTAGTTCTGTCGCCAATTTGGGGGTTTGTATTCATATAGACCCCGACGACGTCGGAACTTTCGACGCATTGTGTACTTTCATGCGGTAGACATAAGCGTACGGTTCCCACTCCAACAAGAGGGGATCAAGTACAGCCGTGTCCAGGCCTCCAAAGTCATGTATTATAATCGATATTTTCATAGACTACCACAATAATAATCCGAATAATGAAAATAAAAGTTTGTACAGCCTGTATATTCCTAAGGAATTACGTGAATGATTTGCGGAAACCAACATTATGGTGGAGCGGTCTCAGTCAGAATTAAAGCTGCAAGCAGCGTTGGCGGGGCCCAAGCGATTAACATGTTTCAAGCTCTTGAAGAGATGGTAATATGTGAATAAATTGAGCATTGAAAAATCTTTAGTTGTTGTAAAGAAGGATTTTTAACATCATCTCATAGTAACTATAGGTTTCATTCGTAATCATATGTTTTACACAAAATCCAAAATGGTATTGCGATTTTCGCAATATCCAAGATGGTGGCCAAATCACGTGACCGATCCAAATGTTTTTTGCAACCTTGAAAGAGACCTCTCTAAGGATGACATGAGTAAAAATTCAGCTCAATCAGTGTGTTACTTCTGGAGCAGAAGATTTTTGAAGATTAAATTGGTAGTTTTGAAAATCCGATATGGCGGCCAAACCACGTGACCGATCAAAACGCCTTTCGCAAACTTGAAAGAGATCACACTTAAGATGTTACATGTCAAATTTCAATCGAATCAGTGAGTTGGTTCTGGAGAAGAAGATTTTTAAAGATTAAATCACGATTTTCTCAAAATCCAATATGGCGGCCAAACCGCGTGACCGTTCAAAACGCCTTTCGCAAACTTGAAAGAGATCACACTTAAGATGTTACATGTCAAATTTCATTTGAATCGGTGTGTTGGTTCTGGAGAAGAAGATTTTTAAAGATTAAATCACGATTTTCTCAAAATCCAATATGGCGGCCAAACCACGCGACTGATCGAAATGCCTTTTGCAAACTTGAAAGAGATCACACTTAAGATGTTACATGTCAAATTTCAGTCGAATCGGTGAGTTGGTTCTGGAGAAGAAGATTTTTAAAGATTAAATCACGATTTTCTCAAAATCCAATATGGCGGCCAAACCACGTGACCGATCAAAACGCCTTTCGTAAACTTGAAAGAGATCACACTAAGATATTACATGTCAAATTTTAGTTAAATCGGTGCGTTGGTTCTGGAGAAGAAGATTTTTAAAGATTAAATCACGATTTTCTCAAAATCCAATATGGCGGCCAAACCATGTGACCGATCAAAACGCCGTTCGCAAACTTGAAAGAGATCACACTTAACATATTACATGTAAAATTTCAATCAAATCGGTGCATGGGTTCTGGAGAAGATTTTTAAAGATTAAATCACGATTTTCTGAAAATCCAATATGGCGGCCAAACCACGTGACCGATCAAAACGCCTTTCGCAAACTTGAAAGAGATCACACTTAAAATGTTGCATGTCAAATTTCAGTCGAATCTCTGCATTGGTTCTGGAGAAGAAGATTTATAAAGACTAAATCACGATTGTCACAAAATCCAATATGGCGGCCAAACCACGTGACCGATCAAAACGCCTTTCGCAAACTTAAAAGAGAACACTCTAAGGATGACATAAGCAAAATTTCAGCGAAATCAGTGTGTTGGTTCTGGAGAAGAAGATTTTTGAAGATTAAATTGCGATTTACGCAAAATCCAAGATGGCGGCCAAATCACGTGACCGATCCGGATGTCTTTTGCAAACTTGAAAGAGATCACTCTAAGGATGACATGAGTAAAATTTCAGTTCAATCGGTGCGTTGGTTCTGGAGAAGAAGATTTTTGAAGATTAAATTGGTATTTAATGAAAATCCAAGATGGCGGCCAAGGTCACGTGACCGCATGCGATTTTATTTGCAAATCCTTAAGACCCTAGGCCATGCTTGCTCTACAAAAAAATTCAAATCGACTAGACCCCTAGGTATTCTGGAGAAGCCATTTTTAGGTTTTTTGAAAATCCAATATGGCGGCTAGGTCACGTGACCAATCGAAATTTCAAGGGTCAGGTGCACGAGAACTAACTACCAAGCACTTGCCCTGCAAGTTTGAGAAGTTTTCGTTCAGCCGTTTAAGAGATCTAGGTTGACAAAGAACGGCAGAAGAAGAAGAAGAGAGAGAGGAGGAGGAAGAAGAAATAGTAGAATTCGAGCAATACCAATAGGGGCCCAGCCGGTCGGCTTGGGCCCCTAAAAATGTAACAACTTAGCCGGCGATTGTACCACTCTTTTTTGGGAGTGGAGATTAGCCGAGCGGTTCTCTCTGTGGCCTAGCTCTCCGCTAGGCGACTTATGCCGTATGTTGTGGGTTCGAACCCGATTGAAAACTAGCCGTATTTTCTACTGGTGGACAGAATTGTCCCCGAGGTTATCGTTCGCCCAGTTAAAGCGATGAATTCGTTTCTTCGCTTCGATAAAGTGTGTATGTGCGATGTATGATAGTGAGCATGCGTGCGTGAGTGCTTCACGAACTCTTCAACGTGTGGAGTGGTCTCAGTCAGAAAAATGTAACAACTTAGCCGGCTATTGAACCACTCTTTATTGGGAGTGGAGATTTAGCCGAGCGGTTCTCTCCGCTAGGCGACTGATGCCGTATGTTGTGGGTTCGAACCCGATTGAAACTAGCCGTATTGTAACCAGTGTCAGAATACACAGTATTCGCGCCTTGAGATTCAGTCGATTTTTGTTCCCGAAAAATAGCGTAACTTTGTCTAAGGTAAATTTTAGGCGTATGCTATCTTTTGATAGTGTATACCTTTACGGAAGGTACATAGACCGGGAGGTCATCTGGCAATTGCTCCATACACGAAAGTGAACGTCATGTTAATCGCTCAAGCGACGGACGACTAGAAATGATTGACAACTTGCCCACGGCGTATCGATACTATTCCCAAAGTAGTTCAAAAGTTTAAACCCGGAATCGTTAAGGAAAACGTCTTTCACATTGCAAAATATAACGAATTCTAAGCTGGTGCATGTGATAAGTATATCATTTCCTAATATTTTTCTTGGTTCAGCGAGGGAAAATACGAGTGACGTAATGACTGTGTCACCATTCGTCTTCGACTGGTTTTCGACTGTAGGTAATATGCGCTTCCATGGGGCAAACCATTTCCATACTAAAGCAAAACCCCCACAAGTTGTAGATCAGATGAGAACTGATAAAATTCGAAAACCCAAATTTCTGTCCTAGAAGGAGTAGCAAGAACGTTTTGGGTTGTGTATCTTCACTGAAAGATGAACTAAACCTCTGGACCCTACTCTCTTTACACACCTACGTATGTCTGTGAAGTTAAGTAAAGCCTTTATTGAAATCGTATCCCCATTTAGATCTCTCTCTCTCTCTCTCTCTCTCTCCCTCTCTCTCTCCTCCCCCCCTCCCTCTCTCTCTCTCTCTCTCTCTCTCTCTCTCTCCCTCCCTCTCTCTCTCTCTCCACACAAACATATTCACATGTTTGTGTGTGTATGTATGTATCAAATGGTTCAAACAGGTAAGACTTGTTGTTTTGACGGTCCACTCGATTTGTCCGTTTGCATAGTACATCCGTCGTGGCTGACGTCGATAATCTAGTGTCTAGTAGGTAACACTCCTCTGACATCATATGTATGATATCAAGACTGAAGGGAGCTTTCAAGGCAGTAAGGACTGGACACAAATTACAGGGGGGGGGGTGGGCCGTGTTTTTTGGGGGTGGGTCGCCATTTTTCGCGCAAGCATTTTTGAAGGGTCATAAAATTTTGTGCAAGCCTATGGGGGAGGGTCACCTTTTTTCATGCATCAAAGCTGAAATTGCATGTGCACGTTATGGAATACTGAAAAAAGAAAAAATACCTCCTGGCACTTTCATTTTCTGCCATTACCATTTTCGGCGCGCCCTTCGGGCGCAAATTTCAGGTATAATAAACAATGTATTGATAATCCAAGCAGCCACATTGATTTAAGTTGTCATGATTTCTACTTATTCAACACTATTGTGCATAACTGTCCCCTATAATAACTCTTTCAATAACAATTTGGGAGATTACTTATTTGACATCATTCTCCTATTGACAATACATTGGGTATAGGTCGGTGTCAAATGTTCATGTCGCCGTATGTACATTTTTAAATTTTTTGAGGACATTGACAGAATACAAACTGTTCAGAATAGTGCATAGTGTCATCAATTACAACTGTAAGCTTCAGGTCGAACAACTTTTGAATAACAATTTAGGATCAGATAACCTATGAGTTATTTGTAGTTTCCTCATAGCCTACAATGTATAGTGAATCAACATTTTGGTGAAATTCCAAAATCAAATTTCTTGCACAACCATTGACTTGAAACCACTCTAGTCTAATCATGAACATTAATACCAATAATCAAGTGTACATAAATGCACAGGTTTACCAAGTTTTGTATTGGAAAAAAATTATTCATAGTTTCATCATAGACTGCCATGTATAGTGAATGGACATTTCAGTGAAATTCCAAAATCAAATTTCTTGCACACCCATTGACTTGAAACTACTCTAGTCTAATCATGAACATTAATACCAATAATCAAGTGTACATAAATGCACAGATTTTCCTATTTTTGTATTGGAAAAAAATTATTCATAGTTTCATCATAGACTGCCATGTACAGTGAATCGACATTTAAGTGATATGCCAAAATCAAATTTCTTGCACAACCATTGACTTGAAACCACTCTAGTCTATCATGAACATTAGTACCAATAATTCAGTGTACATAAATGCACAGATTTACCTAATTTTGTATTGGAAAAAAAATTCATAGTTTCATCAGAGACTGCCATGTACAGTGAATCGACATTTCGGTGAAAACTCCAAAATCATATTTCTTACACAACCCTGGACTTGTAACCCTCTAGTCTAATCAAGAACATTAATATCAATAATCATGCACACATACGTGCACAGATTTACCTAATTTTGTATTGAAAAAAATTATTCATAGTTTCTTCATAGACTACAATGTATAATGGATCCATATTTCATGCGAAATTCCAAAAACAAAGTTATTGTACACAGATGCACGTGTTACCACCCTCTTCTAATCAAGCACAATTATGTCAATTATTCAGGGTCATATATACACAAATAGTGCATATTTTTAATTCTGAAATTTTTTTTTACAGTTTTGTCATAGACGCCCATGTATAGTGGATCAACATTTTATGTGAAATTCCAAAAACAAAGTTATTGTACAGAGATGCACATTTTACCACCCTCTTCTAATCAAGCACAATTATGTCAATTATTGAGGGTCCATATATGCACAAATAGTGCAAATTTTTAATTCTGAAAATTTTTTGACAGTGTTGTCATAGACTCCCATGTATAGTTTTGTCATAGACTCCCATGTATAGTGGATCAACATTTTGACAGAAATTCCAAAATCAAATATCTTGTTCACATGTGCACTTGTAAACAACCCATGCTAATCAAGTATATCTATATCAGTTATTAAACATCTGTATATGAACAGATAAAGCTAGTTTTATACTGGAAAATACACGTTCGTAGTTTTGTTATAGTCGACTACATGTATAGTGAATCAACATTATCGATAAAATCTAAAAATTACATTTTTGTACAGGCATGCACTTTTTACCTGCCACTTCAAGCAAAGTACATTTACATGAATTATCACACACATATGATTTGATATTTCTTGGACAACGTGTTATATCGGCCACATTTTGCCTTCCTTTCGGGAGGGCGACTTAAAAGTATAGCAAGTCAGAAGGGGGTCTTTAACACATTGCGGGTTTTTTTGGGGGTATTGAGTAACAGGGGAGGGTCACTTATTTTCATGCACGGATAAGGGGGAGGGTCACTAATTTTGTGCATGAACTTTTGAAGGGTCACTATTTTTACGCAGCGGTTTTTCGAAAACACCGGCCCCCCCCTGTAATTTATGTCCAGTCCCTAATACGGACGGGAAAAATCAAGCGAGTGACACAATCGCTCAAACAGAGCACGTGCAACATGGCCGCTGTGCAGAAAGGTATGCGTCAACTAATTACTAATTCGCCCTATGTATTCGAGTTAGTTCCTGGATGCCATTTCTGGCAAAATGCGATGAAAATGCCTGGAAGAATTTTGAGGAACTGAATTGTTTATTTCGTCTCTCTATCGCAAGTAAGCCGATGTGAGTGAAACAAACTTTTTATCATCCCAACCAAGAAAAATGGCTGAGGCTCTCTACAATGCTAAAAATATATTCTGTCGAGATGGGAATTTCGTGACAATAAAACCAAACAACATACCATACAGCCGTCCATTCCTGAAGTTTAAAGGCGTATTTTTCATTTCCCGATTGATGTCCCCGAAATGACGACATTTACTACAAAATCTCCACAAGAATCGTGTCTTTTTGATATAGAATACGCTTGAAAATATTTCAAACAATTCACCCGCATAACCATGCATAATGCAGGTACACAAAACAACATACGGAATTCAGCCAATGACAACTATGAAACACAGAACAGTTCTCTTTTTCCACTGTGAATTTGCAAAACAGAATGTTTCGAACAAATCACTTGTCCTTCATCAGTGTCCACACTTGATCTGACAGAAAGATCCAAATGCAGGCATTTAAACAGCTGGAGGTGTGAACAAACTTGAGGTGTGAAAACGTTTCATTGTCACAGAAAATGTGTTAAGTGTGGACATTGAACTGTCCACTGACTCTCAGAATGTCACCATAGATGGGTGGGATCTCATATTTTCCAACATTGGCGTTGAGTGGTGGATTGTGATTTACATTAACGTACATGGCCTCTCATAATCTTCTTTTGTCCACGTGTTGTTCTTTATCAATGACTTTGACTGACAAAGAAGACAATTCTGGAGGTTTGTGTTTACTTTCTGAAATATGCTGTCGGATAGCTGATTGATCTTTTTTCTTGTGTTCTTCAAAGCGTACCCTAAGAGGTCTACTGGTCTCCCTATGTAATAGGCATTGCACCCCGGTGTTGCACAATCTATTTGGTAGATGACGTCTTTCATGTTCTCTTTCTTATTCTTATCTTTGGGTTTGACCAAGATATCTCGAAGTGTGTTGCTACTTTTGAAGTATGTCTGTATTCCTCTCTTTTGTAGTGTATTCCTGATTCTATGGTGACATTCTGAGAGTCAGTGGACAGTTCAATGTCCACACTTAACACATTTTCTGTGACAATGAAACGTTTTCACACCTCAAGTTTGTTCACACCTCCAGCTGTTTAAATGCCTGCATTTGGATCTTTCTGTCAGATCAAGTGTGGACACTGATGAAGGACAAGTGATTTGTTCGAAACATGTCTGTTTTGCTAATTCACAGTGGAAGAAGAGAACTGTTCTGTGTTTCAATGTTAATGCTTCCATGATGAACATACACAGTATCACAATGACAACGATGATACTATCAGCCGAGGCGAACTGACACACATGTGGTGGGAGGAACAAAGGAAAGCCATTGAAATCATTAACAATAATTTTCAAACTCGTAAAAAACAAGAATTTTCCATTGATATAGTCTGGTTCCCTGACCAATTTTCCCCGGTAGAGGAAACATAAACTGAAAGGATTAATCCAGAATTACGGGAAAATAGAGGTGATTGAAGGCTGGCTGTGATATCAGAGCAGTACTTGTGGCGAGTATCGAACGCGCTTGAGGTCTGTAACCTCCACAAATGTAATAATCTCCACAAATGTAATATCAACCACAATTGTAATAAAATCAACCACAAATGTAATAAAATAGTCAACTACAAATGTAACAACCCGCAACCACTGTGGCGTGACCCCAATGACCCGAGCACGTTCGATACAAGCCACAAGTACCGCTGCGATATCACAGCTAATTGAAAGCAAACTTTGTTGGAACTGTGATCGACGATTGATTTCGATGGATAGAATGGTGTCCGAATTTCTTGAAAAATGCCAGGCATCATGTCGACGTTCTAAAAGTATCAAGAGGTGCTAAATCACAGTTGCTAAATCATGGAGGTAGAAAGTCTTTCTTTCTACCTCCACGGCTTTGTGGTACAAACAAGAAGTTGGTGTCAAGTGAGCCTGAAAGTGTGAAACCCAAGAAACATGAGAAAAAGTTACAAGTGTTACTTTCATCCAATCACAGCTTGTTTTATTTTACAGGTGCAGCCAACGGAGCTATTCATCGAAAAAGCTATTCCGGAAGCAATTTTTGAGGGCAGGGGAAATTTTAATTTTGCTAGGGCAGGGGACATATTTTTAGGTGGCAGGGGAGCAAATTTTAGTTTTTTTGTCGGGCAGGGCAGATATTGGTTGATTGTCCTGGGGACAGGGCTTGGCGAAAAACGAGGAGAGGGGAAGCTACTTTTAAAACGGGGACAGGGGAATTTCAGCCATGGTGTTTCCTGGGATGGGGGGACACAGGGCAAGTACTTATACCTTTTACAGCTTACCCAGACTACTTAGCCTATCGATTTAACCCACATCTCACTCTATGTACTGCAAGATGGAAACCAATAGAAGGCCACGGCAGTATGTTTCTGCGTGGGAATGCTTCAGGGGATTTTTTTTTCTCAGGGCAGGGGAAAATCGACAGGTTTTTTTTAATCACAGGGTAGGGTAGCTTCATGTCTGCAGGGGAAATGGAATGACAAAATTTTGAGGGGAATTTTTTCCAGGGCAGGGGAAATCGGCAAGTTTTTTTCGCCACACGGCAGGGGAGCTTCAAACATTCACAGTGGGGAGGGGAAACAGGCAAAAATGTGTGGGGAGCGGGTAAAAATGAAGTTTGGGTGCGGCAGGGTAAGTCGAAAAATTTTCAGTGGGAGGGCAAATTATGAACAGCTAATTAATTACCCTCTTGACTTAAAATTAGTCAGTTCACATTACTTGTCATGTACAATATATCTTATCATAGTAAGGACCCCTTTAAAAGTGCATTGTTCGTTGGCTGCACTGGATTTTAACCCGATAGCGTCCATGTTTACATTTGCCGGTACCTGACCCCTTTTTCCCCACGCCCTCTACCAGGGAAAATGGGTCAGGGAACCAGACTACCATTGATACACAAATAATCGAGAAGCGGTTTAAAGAAAAATGCAAGCGTTCATTGAAGCAAGCTTCAACACAACTGCCTTGGTCTGGCGTTGACATCCCTCAACCGAGTTGGTCACCATCCGTGGATCTGTTCAGTGATGAGGAGATCCTAACTGCGATTAATAAGCTTCCCAGCCGTAAATCAGCAGGAGCTGACGGGATTACGTATGATAAGATTAAACAACAGAAGGGGAAACTTGCACACAATATTCCCCCGCCCCCTGTAATTGCTGAAGGCCCCCTTATAGATTCTCCCTTAATTGAAGCGTAGATCACATTTTCACCATGTAACTTTTATAATTCTGTGCAAAAGCCGATCATAAAGGGTAACAGGAAGAATCCATGTTCGATTTCAACCGGCGATCGTTCCGTTTTCTATGTAAACGACGATAATAAGGGTGAAAGAAGGGATATCGATAATGTTTTCAACCAGCGATCCTCCGTTATCAGGCGGCGAAAATCGCTGTCTGACGGCCGTTAATGAAAGTCCTGCTGATTATCATCACCTGGAGATTCTCTTAGGAAATGTTTAGTATACATAATGTATCTTACCGTACTGACAGTATAAATCGTAAAAACCATCAAGACATTGGCAATCCAACCGTTCACGGCGGGAACCGTAGTAATACCGAACAACAGATGAGGTGCATGAAGAATAATGTAAACATCGGTTGCAGACGTCTGGTGAAATCGGAAAGAAAAGTTAAATAAATCAGAATAAACCAAATACGAATATCTATTGAATGACTGATACACAGAAGATAAGAGGTTAAACTATTTAGAAGTTTTGCTAACACTAAAAGTATACATTACATTATTGACATCATCGAGAGATCTTGAATTTTATGATAAATAATACTTAGTCATATTTTCCGAGATTTTCGTTCTTCGTTACAGCTCCACGTCGTGGACACATGGACTAATGTTTCCATTGCGTGAAGCTAAAACACTCGAAGTTATTTGCAGCTGAAAGAATACAACCCAAAATCCTACTAACGCAGTATATACGGATGTAAATGCTCGTCTCTTGACAATGCAACAACTTGAATATCGACAGTCGTGTACGGCTGGCGATGAAACAGTACTGATGCCGACCGTTTCGATCTTTATTGGAACAACGGAACACTATACAACGAAAATGAAAAACCGGAGTTGCAACTTCAACATGTCGAGGAAAAAATTTTGTTGTGCGAATCATTGGAAATTTAGAGTACGTAGTCGACAAGTAACTTTATAAAGTCAGTAGAGACCATTGAAAACTACACACACTAATATATACTGAAATTGAGCTTTAACATATTCATTTCGAGAAAACAAAAAATAGCTGGCGGACATAAATTGTTTTTTTAATCTATATTGCAAAACAAGTGGCTAACTTTGAACGCTTATTTTGCTGGTCGTCACCAAAAATAAAAAGTGTTCTCAAGAAGAAAGAATTGTCTTTATTTTGAATGTTCTGCTCAACTTAATGAATTTCAATTTTCACGAGCAACTGTGACCCTGGGGATGCTTTCATGGGGGGGGGGGGGAGAAGTTAACTTGTAAGCACACGTTTTACTGATTGTTTGTGTGCCTATATTTATTTCTTATAAGTAGCAGATAATTAAGTAAATGCGTGCATGAAAGCGATTTGTAAATGAGAATTGAAAACAGAGAGACACATGAAGCGCTTTGTAAATGATAATGGAAGAAACAAAATATAGCCTACCTATAAAATCCAATTGTATTGTCTCCATTTGATCTCCATATATCATTGTAACGGATATAGAATATGTCTCATCGGCTGTCAAGTTTGCTAATGTGACATTCCTTAAATACGTCGTTACTGTCGCTGTGTCATTTGCATCCGAGTCAGTCAAATAGGAAACCTCGTACATAACATTGCTGTACCATTCCCAGTTTTCTACATCCATAGTCAGTTGTACAGTCTCACGTTCAATTGTTTGAGCTCTGACAGAATACAGACTGAGGGGACCTGTTAACCATGCGGACAGCTGTTATGGCAAAATCTTTGTATAATAATTTAAACATGTTTTATCAAGTGATGCCACTCTCGTTGCACTTAATTGTTAAGGAAACAGAACGTAAGTCTCTGTCTTTGTTTGTGGTTGTCAAGTCATGTAACGACTAAAATAATGTCATGCCTCAAAATAATACAATTCAAGTAAGTAACGTACACTATAATGTTTTAGAAGAAATGTGCTAATGAAATGTGTCAACGGAAAATTGTCTGTTTTACAACGATGCGGACTTAATTTCTCATGGCAGGAATTAGGCATGAATAGTAATTTAATAATTCAAAAACACATCATTGTCACTCGATAATGGCATATTTGATATATGGACTGCTCCCAAGAGAAAACTCGATTATTAAATCTGTACTATAATTACCTCTTGTTGTTTGTATTGTAGTGATATTTGTTGTCGATGGAGATTGTGTTGTCGCGACAGCTGGCGTGCTCTTTGGTCCTGTTGTAGCTACGTCTGACGTCACTGTATCTTCAACTGATGTCCCCGCTGGTTCCGACGTAGATTGTGGTACAATTGAATCGAATGTCGTTGACATTGTGTCTGTCGTTGTCGTCATCGTTGCGTTCGAAACGGCTTCTGAAGTAAACATACATTTAAAGCCTTAAAAAACTGGACGATGACTTCGAAGAAACTTATATATTTTCTTTATCATAATATCATTATGGGGTCAAAATATTCGTGCGACGCCTAGAAGGTGCGCAATGTATTATCGTGAAATAGCTTAATTTTAAAGTAAAACGGTCGTCGGAACTGCACATGTGTGACTTTCATGTTTGCAAATAAAGAATTTCATGCACTATATATAGATGCATCATGATGTACATTATGACAAACATGTGTTAACTTTCATCAATCGCCAACATACCTTGGATACAGTGTTTACATCAGTCGTAGGGGTCCCTAGCGACCTTGAGCTCAGTTCTGACGACCGCCTCTCTTTAAACATTTCTGATTTTCAAAAACTACCCTTTCTAATATGTTTAATGTTTAGATATACATTGAATTCACAGAAAACTTGAGACACATCGGTGGATGAGATTATTGTGGACAACCAAGCCAAAATTACCATGTTGTGTTGCTACTGACAAATCGATCACATCTCCTTACAATTCATTTGAAAAAATAGCAGTGTCCGAATACTTTGTAGCTTTAAACCAAAAGCAAATCGCTCTACAAGCAAATACATACTTTTTAGTCCGAGCATTACAACTCTTATTTTTAGTCTGCATGAAAATTACGTGTTGTTGTTCGCACCTAAAAGGAAGTTTTGGTAATGACAGTATTTGCCGTCGATTTAGATGTGTCGTTTTGACAGTTGGCATAGTCTTGGGTTCAGTTTTGACAAGGGGTAATGTCATGGCGGCTTCCTCTCCAATATCATCTGTCGTGGTCGCATGATTTGCTGTCGTGGTCGTTGTCGTTGGTGTCGTTGTCGAATCTTTGGAACCAGAATTTGAGTGAAACAATAATGTAGTATCCACATATGTAGCCTGTTGTTTTGTTGTGTCTGTCTTAGTCGTAAAGGCGTATGAAATGAACAAAGACTCTTTGAGGCAACCTCACGAACCAGAAGTAAAATGCAGCGATTCATTTCTTCTTTTTCTATTCTAAGTACTTATGTCTTAAAAGGAGAAGTTTGCTGATATAAATTGATTTATTATGTCACTGAGGAGAACTGCGTTAAATTGAGTATACGTGGAAAGCAACTGGGATGAAGGGTCTTTGTTTCAATGTCACATGTATGATAAGCTCAGGGCTAGCTTCCTTGAAATCAAGACGGTATTTTTGGCAACGCTTAAAAAATACAATCAATAAACTGACCCTCACAAAATAAAATCCGTTAAAGTTACAATTGGTCTTTGTGACTGCTTCAAGTAATTTGAAGAAATTCCTGATATTAAATTGTAGTTTTGATCTTGAATTTTGTCATTTTGAGTCAAACGTTTTTACATTACTGGTCCGTTATATCTCTTACCATTAGACTGGAACACGGCGATCACTACAAAGAAGTAGAATGTGACCTTCATCTTAGCCATGGACATCTGAAATAAGAACGGTATAATCTAAAACTGTTTCTGAAAATTCGTATAATGTGATACACAACGAAAGTGCTTCTGACACAGACCGGGGTTTGCTTTTGAAGTTTTGTTTTTTACATTTTGTTTACATATAATGACGTATTTTACTGAGTGTCTTTCTCTTACCGGGGCTGGTGGCGCTAGCATACGGACGCCTGATCAGTTTTTAATTTTCATTGTGTTTAAAGTACAGCGTTTCTGATGGTAAAACGCTAAGACAATTGTTCTGTATCTTAACAACTCAACAATTTACAAAGCAAGATAAATAATAACCGAGATAAGGACTTTTATTCAATTTTATCGACCGACAACAATGGGTAGCATACGAAACGATACGATAAGATAAAATAAAATACAATAAGAGATTTATATAGCGCCTTTAGCCATCAAAATATTCACTGGCGCTTTACGCTCTTTCAAAAAGGTAGGCCTTTAGTCAGGATTTGAAAGCTTCAGTACTTGATGCAGAACGAATATGACAAGGCAGGCCATTCCACAACGTAGCAGCATATGAAAATAATCGATCACCATGCGACTTAAGTCGTTTCCGTGGAATTTTAGAGATAACCCTTCTCCTGAACCGAGAGATCTGTAAGGGTTACTGCTTTACGTGAGTGCAGTCAGATATTCAGGCGTAGAACTATGGAACGCCGTTGCGGTCACATGTTGTCCATTTTGCACACTATGTGCATTCATCACTTCACTCTGTGCATTTACTACATCAATATGGGCATTGAGTAAATCAATTTATAACACGCCACATGCTCATTCCGTGTCGCGATTCGCCAGAATACGTCACGTGACGAGAAAATAGATACGTCTAGTCCCCACCGGATCGAAAAAAGTGACGTGAGAGGGTATTTTTTGAAAAGCTATTTCCCTAGGGAAATAGTTCGGACCAAATTTGGAAAAGTGCCCGGTCACGTGACCGTAGTGTCGTCTGCAGCTTTGCAACAATGGCGGGTGACTAGAACGTGATGTGCGTCCGGGATAGGTGACGACACATTCTCTAAAACAGATTTTCCAACATTTTCCAACATTCCAACAGCGTAGGAACCTGAACAGCTCATTGACGGAAAAGATTAAAGTGCAACTAAGGATGTCGCCAGGTATGCTTAGAATATTTTTGAAAGAAAGTGGTACCACGTACAACTGAAACCGCTGTACATCGCCCAGTAAACTTGTCACAATGGATTGTTGCGGTGCAAAACATCAAAACACATTAAAAACTATATAACAATACAACATGAGCATGTGGTGTGTTATAAAACACCTATAGCCTGGTCTTTATTCGGGCTATAGCGCTCGTCTATTACCCCTCGTGGCCGTGTGTTACCAGAAACACATCGCTATACCCCTCGGCCTACGGCCTCGGGGAATAGCGATGTGTTTCTGGTAACACACGGCCCCTCGGGGTAATAGACGGGCGCTATAGCCCTCATGACCAGGCAATAGGTGTTCAATATGGATTTATCACGTTGTGGTGTGCATTTATTATGTCATCATTTGCGTTTATCACGTTGACGATTGGATTTACTATATTATCTGTATTTATATATTGATGTGCCTTCACGATATAAATATGCGCATTTACCCTATAATGAAGGGCATTGACTTTGTCATTATGAACAAGCCTCATGTATATTTTACAATGCAGTCATTTTTGTTGTTAAGCGGATCATCAACAGAGTGGATGAAATAAAGGGAAAGGAACTCCATTCATCGTTCATATCTTGGCTGCTTGTGCTTCGTGAACGATACATGTAGTTTGTATTTTTAAATGTTTTTCAGGATCACCACATATTCAAAACTTAGAGTTCCATATCAACAGTATGCTAAACTTCGACAAAAATATCAAAAACACTATAATTGCAAACATAAAATCAATAAATAATAAACACGATGGCAGGAAAACAGAAAATGAAGACCATGTCAACAGAAATGCCGATACAGAAGAGAAACCTCAGGTTCATGTGAATCCCCCTTCAAAACTCACAATGGAATATATATTATGTCAAAAAAGTGGCATTGAGAAACTATCAGGAAACGGTAAGATACAAATCAAAAACTTTAAAAACAGTGTCGGGAAGAACCATTAGATTTCGGAGGGGGGGGGGGCTGGAGGGAATGGGTATGGCAGCAATTTTGTTTTCTACTGTGTGTCCTGCATCAATTTTGTTTCCAAATGTGGAAGTAATGCAATTGTTTTCATGATTACCAGTTTTTTTTTAATATGCGGTTCTTGAGTGAATCACATGTCTCTGGCAACTGCACATCTAAAAATAACGAGTAGTAGTCTACATGAAGACAGGGCATTGTGTAAAACAAAGGGTTGTCTCTAATGAATTCTTTATCGAAATTAAACTTTAGTAAAAACACGGAAAAACTACCAGAGTTTATTGTGGAGATAAGCAAACAATGTCCCTTATGATGTAAGTAGAAACGAGTCACACTGTACAATCCATACGTCTTTTATATCATCATAAAACAGGAAATGTGTTTGCCAGGACGTAGCATATATACTACAAAAGCTTTTGTGGATGAGTTTCGATCGACTTTTGTTGTGTGTTTATATCACGAATACTGGCATAAAGACATTGGACTTCCTCATGCATTTTGAAAACCTTCATAGAATGAGAATCAGATTTCCCAAATTTTGTGACAATTTTTGCTTTGGTCTGCTATGATCGATTTTATTTTCTTAAGACATTGCTTGATCGATTTTTTCCTTTTTTCATCCCGAAATTTCCCCCACTCCAGTACCCCCGAAATCAAATGGTTCTCGGTCCATGCACATCATGATTTGTTAAATGCGCAACATGACTTAGTAAATGCAGATCATGATCTGGTAAATTCACATTATGATTTGATAAGTGCACATCATGGTTTGGTGAATACATATTATAATTTGGTAAATGCACATCATGACTTGATAAATTAACATGTTGATGTAATTAATGCTAACAGAGTTGTAAACAGCCCGGATTAAATGATAAAATGGATATATCAATGAGTCAGGTGCACGTGATTATAGCATCGATTATAGAATAGATGCACACCATGTTTTGATAGATGCACATGACGATATAGTCTATGTCTAGCATGATCTGCTGAATGCAAACTATGAAATGCACACTATCATTTGACAAATGCACACAGTGAATGGATAAATGCGCATGATGATGTTGTAAATGCAAATTGCGATTCAATAAATGCGCACATCGAGATCATAAATAAGTACTACATATGACAGCAACGGCGTTCTATACATTACCGTTGTAGGTGAGAGTATTCTATCCATGCCTGGAGCAAGAGTTAATGCCTGTATATGTCCCCTCACCTTATAGCCAGCTGAGGGCAGATACTTGACAAATAAAGCTTGACCATCGTGTCATAGAATTTCCTTATAAACACGGGTTATACAGTTTCCACGAGACCTGCTCAATCATAACTAGATAGGCTGTCAAAAGCCTGCTTCATAAAACACGCTTTACATTCAGAGATCAACCTGTAACTCCGGGCAAGAATAAAAAGTCGTTTTTATGCATAAACGGCAGAAATGAGTACCCTCACAAACCATTCCACATTTGCACTAATTTGAAAGTGTTTGGAACCTGCTATAATGTTGAAAGGACTCAAAGTATATCTGAGAATTATATACTGTTGTATTATAGAAATAAGAAGCGATTATGTATATAAGGAAGACCCGTTAACTATTGTTTATTGAACAGAGAATCGCGTCATCGAATGAATACACCAGCAGATTTATGGGTTTGTTGCTTTGTTTTGTGTCCGCTCACCCAACATGACCTTTGCTTTGAGTGGTTACCTTCTTTTCTTGCAATCTCCACTTCCCTAAATTGATTTTTATCGACGCCAACCAAAAAACCGTTACCACAACGAGTTCTACATTGATGTTAAGGTAGTATGCGCCTCGAAGTAAATGATTTAAACTTTCACTCAAATAAAAAAATGAAACAAATTTCGAGTCATAATATTCGTCCCCTAGGGGCATTCTGCCTTCAAAGTACCACAATGTGCCTCATGGGTTAATTTTCAGAGTCGAATTTCCACAATACCTTGCCATTGCGCTGTTCATGCGGACTGATTTTGAAGTCTTCAGAGTTAATTAAATATTCATTGTCGTGATTTTGTTAAAACATAAAATCTTTATTTATCTCCTATGGAGTTAACATGGGCATTACGACCATTCAAAGGTGAATTTAAAATATAGGTCAATTTTAGCCATTCTTCTGCGTGGAAATAAAGTTAGCAAAGTGACCCTTGATTTGACTTGAAAGAAAGTTATTCCCCGAACTAAGTTTTAGAAACATTTTGAGTCTTTCAGTTTTGAGGAGCGTGTGACCATCAATTACTTTAGCACTGCCTTGGGCATCAAAACTATTTGCCAATGGAATTAATTATATATTTGACCTTTCGGGGCGACGGCAAATAGAAATAGGCAGGCCATAATTCCAATGCTGGATTGTCATTGAATGCTACATAACAAACGTACGTATCAAAACTATTTGCCAATGGAATTTTTTTTTGACCTTTAGGGGCGACGGCAAATAGAAATAGGCAGGCCATAATCCCAATGCTGAATTGTCATTGAATGCTACATAACGAACGTACGTTTCAGCGTTGCTGCAACACAGAATCATCGTGCCGTTTTTGTTGTTACAGAAAGTCTGACATACAAAAAAATGAATATATCGCCTATATTGCTCTTCAGAATCGGTACGAATGAACTTAATTACTCTAGTGTTACATTGCAATTGTAACATTGACTGATCATCATTAAGTGCTATTGAACACACGAGAATGACGAGTTAATTCAGAGTCTGTACTATTCTGTGTTGCCGTTCGAGTCCCAATTACTGTTTAACCACAGTCACGACTCTCACAATATGAGTCAGCTGTGTCTCGTCATGGTCAATCAGTTTTATACACAAAACAGCGAAACGTAAAACACACTTTCAAATACACAATTAAAATACACTTTCAAATACACAAAACACAATAAACGCAAACAATTAAGATATGAATAATGTGTGGAGTTGCATTTTATTACAATTATGGTTGATGTTACATTTATGGAGATTATTACATTTATGGAGATTATTACATTTATGAAGGTTACACGTGCCTATTCAGTATAAATTACAAGAAACTGCCATCACGCTTTTGTCCTTCTTACATCTCGATTTCAGCCTTGATCTCTGTTGGTCACGTAATTGTACGCATATTGCTTTGCGCGTTCTGGAATTCTGCAGTAAACAAATGACGTCATGTGTCAATCCGCGACTGGAAGCAGCCGTCGTATTTATTCATTCATTCATTCATTCATTTTATTCAGTACTTTGGCCACCGGCCTATGATACAAATATACATTGATTATGTGTGAAAATACACACGGACACAAGAGGGATATATACAGTATATAAATATTCCATGTAAGGATAAAGTATACTTTAGAGCTTGAACTAAACATAAACTGATTAATCAACTCAAGGTTACGCCTTTCTCTGCGTTTGAAAGCAAAAAATACAAACTTTGCAAAATAAATCACACTTTGGGAATCCAACTGCATAAGCATAAAAAATTTCTGATATGTATTATCTCTATAAACGTAGGTTGGTAATTTCCGCCGTAAATTATTGTAAAGCGGGCAGACCAAACAAAAATGGAACTCATCTTCTACTGCATGAAGATCGCAAAAATTACAAAGCCTACTGTGTCCAGGGATGCCCTTTGAACGATCAGTTTCAATCCTTAGCTTACAAAGTGACGTTCTTATTTATTATCTTCAATGACATTAAGATACGATTCATATTTGAAAGTTAGCTTGAATTCTCTGTATGTATCGAGTTTTGAATAACGGGAAAGATAAGGGGACCACTGTGACAACTGGGCATGTTATCATGGATTCTCTCCTTAAAAATATGAAAAAATACTGTTTATCGCAAACGCTTGGTTTAGCCATACATAGCCAAAACCATATGAAGATAGTAATTGTTTAACATTGAATGCCCAGCATTTTCGATTATTTTCTGCTTCACTATATGATATTTATAACACTGCTGTACAAAACGATGTTCACTCATCTTCAATATTTTAAACCAGTATTTGGGGATACGAATATATCTTACACAGTAAAGTGGGGTTTTCCCAAGTTTGCCATAAATGACTGGATTCGAAATGCTGTCATAGAGACCAAGTACATATTTACAAAATTTACGATGTGTATTTTCTATATTCTCGGCCTTGTGAAATCCCCATAATTCACTGCCATACATCAGAATTGGTAAAATTTTACAGTCAAAGATATTCATTGAAATCTTGACATCAAGTGATTTAAATTTTGACAGTGACTGTTTTAGAGCAAATTGCTTTACACGCTTGTTCTGCTAAAGTTTTCTGGGCCATATACCAAAGTCCACTGGACGAGAACATGATTCCAAGGTAGCGAAAGTACGGTACAACAGACAATTTTTCGCCTTTATAGAACCAATTCTCTTAGTTCCTTAGGCCACCAGCTTTTCTGAAAATTACTACTTTCGTTTTACTTACATTCACTTTAAGTTTCCACTTATCTGAATATACAGACAAGTCACCAAGTCTCTGTAAACCGATTGTATTGTAGCTAAACAAAATAAGATCATCAGCAAATAACAGTAAAATAACCGCATAATACTTACATATACACCAGCAAACGTGTTTTCAACATGTTGACCAGGTAATTCAAAAATAAGGCAAAAAGCTTTAGGGATAAAATTGAACCCTGTTGAACTCCACAATAGCAATCAAATACTTGGGTAATACCATGCGGCGTACGTACACGTGACTTAATATTTGTATACATCGATTTGAGCGTTTTAAAAAACTTGCCATGAAGACCACATTTTATCAGCTTATAAAATGACAAATAATGATTGATACGGTCAAAGGCCTTTTCGAAGTCTACAAACACACAATATAGACGACTTTTTCAGTGAAAAGTACATGTTAACAATTGTATCCAAATAAACATATTGTCACCAAAACCCTTTCGAAAACCTACCTGGTTATCCAACAGTGGACAATTTTTATCGATCCATGCATTTAATAATTGAGGAAAAAACTTTTCCCAGTAATGAAAGGAGTGATATACCTCTATAGGCCTATTTGTATTTATGAAAAACTGACACAAATATTGATGAATTTTGATATCGCACGGATTTTTATCTCATAAACAATGTTGAATATTATGTAAACTCCATATTTATCATTCCATAAGGTATACGATAAAACCTTTACGGCCCTGATACGGCTTTTGCGGCCCTTGGTCGTACGGCGTACGGACCATCGCACGCTCGGGTCCTTCCGCCGTACGACCTCAAGTAGTACAGAAATTTGAGAGAAATTCGCGAGAAAGGGAGACTTTCTCGATGTATTGCGAGAAGTAAGCAAGAATACATACTTTCTCGCGATCAAGCTGCGAGAACTGTGCTTTCTCGCATGCATCTGCGAGAAATTGAATTCTCGCAATCAATCAGCGAGAACTATGTTTTCTCGCTCTGCATCTGCGAGAAATTGTGAAATTTTTGTGAAATGCTTACACAGAAGAATACAATTTCTTGCAGATGCAGAGCGAGAAAAATAATGTATCGCTGATTGATTGCAAGAATTAAGTTTCTCGCAGATGCTGAGCGAGAAAACACAGTTCTCGCCAGCTGATTGTGAGAAAATTAAATTCTCGCTAACTTATTGCGAGAAGTATGTATTCTCGCTTACTTCTCGCAAAAAGCGCGAAAGTGTCCATTTCTTGCAAATTCTCGCTAATATCTGTACTAGTGCTCGGGCCGCAAAACCGTATCAGGGACGTAGAGATTAATGAAATCTAAGATAGCTCCGCATGCCGTTATACAGAAACGTATTACTTTACGACGAGGTTAAAATATATATTATTATAGTTACGTGCATCTTGAAATTGATCTATCTTTGTATATCTAACGATTTCAACATCTAAACAGACTAAGCGATGGAATATATATATATATATATATATATATATATATATTATATATATATAATAAATATATCTAATATTATCTGCTATTTTTGATGTTATCTTTACATAATTTTGAAGTTTATGTTACTTCTTCAGATCAGCCATAGTGATCTATATTGATCACAACCCTTTTGTGTTTCTGCAGAAATTAAAAGGCAAAAATCAGAGATTGTTTAGAGGGAGTTTAATTTTACCGGAGTTTAACCTTGACATCAGACATATCAAGGGCAGAGACAATTTAATTGCAGACTGTCTGTCTCGTATTTAGAGCTTATTGTTGTTGTTATTATTGTTGTTAATAACACATTTCTTAGTGAAAGATTTTTCTTTGAAAGAAATTCCTTTTTGAAGAGTGGTTGTGTTGTACAGGTCATTTTCTCCAAAACTCATGACCTGAGTTTAATTAATCTAGAACATTCTTAAGGTCACTGTCCTTTATGACCGTGAAGTCTATTAGTCATGTTTAAGCTTTCCGGAATTTCAATTAGTCAAAAGGGGAGATATTTTACAGCAGTAATTAGCATATCAATAGAAGTTCTAGATAGTTCTTATGTTCTCTTATATAAGCATTTGAGTATAAATACAGGGGCAGCATGGTTTTCTGTCAGACATTTGGGATCTTGTCTCTGACGTGTCAAGACTTTGGAATCTTCAGCAGTGTTAAATCCAAGATTTTTCAAGACCTTCACAGAAACTCTGGATTTATTCTGTGGACTTTGTGTAACCTCATGACTGTAAGCAAGCCGAAGGACTGTTCACTTCGTCTCAGTGTCTGACCAAACTCGGGTTCTGTGCCGTCCCAGCTGAGATAAGTAGCCTGTAAACTTTTACAGTTAGTACTTTCTTCCTTGACTTAGTGATTATTTATATTTTTTGTAATAATTTCGTTTATAAAGAAATTGCCGAGTTCACAGATTTTTTGTTCTTTCTCACGTAACAAAATGTACGTTTGTTACTTAAGTTTCCTCATATATATATATATATATATATATATATATATATATATATATATATATATATATATATATATATATATATATACATGTATGTTTGTGCATTTGTCGGGCAAATTCAATTTACGACTGAAATTATTGCAATTTGTCGTAAGGACCGCAGGGATGTATTTGAAATGTATCTTGTTTATTCCCACTGAAATTGCAGCAATAAATGAAAACGAGACCTTACGTATATTGTACATCAATTTAAAGTAAGACTGAACAGAATGAAATATTAGATTAAGTCATATTAAAAATTTACAATACACTTAAACCACAATTGAATACTTTCGTCACAGACACAAAGAAAGAAAGTCTAGCAACGCCGCACGTCGTTTGTTATATGGTCGTCCGGTATTTGAATGAGCTTCACAAGTGTTAGCCATTTTGGGACTTCGCTCATGGTTGATAATTGCACGAGACTGCGAAACTAGGACGAGATGGCATCGTGCTGCCATTACCGTAGCAACATACCTACTTTGTGTGCTCTCAGGGCAGAAACATTGCTTCACGCCAAACAAAACATTACATGCCAGCAGTTTCCATGACGAACTTGTGTAGACGATATGACTGACCGTAAACCATTGAGTAAAATCTGACAGTATCGATAAGAGACTTTCATAAAAATGTGAGAGGAATTTTTAAATTGGTAAAACTAACCTCCTCGAAGCTCAAAAATTTCCTGTTTTCGCCAGCTTGCCAATTCCGCTCAGCACCACATGACAAAAACAACACGAACTTTGCCGAACATACTTTCATTTAAAAATTGGCAAAAATCCGGAACCTACTGAAGGGTGCATGGTCCGCACTCTCCAGAAAAGAGAGCTACCCGAGTTGAGGCGAACGTGGAGGGTTACGTACCGCTTCACACCTTGAACAATAAATGTTGCTAGTCCGTCATTCTATTTTCCTTTGCTTTCGTTAATTTTGGTGTTACGATCTCTTAAGTAAATTTAATTGAAAATTGAAAGGGATCACTTTTATGCACACTGTACTCACTAAGTTTACCTTGACTGCTGTATTTCAATTTAGAAAAATTAAGCTCGAAAATAAATCTTTTGTGAGCAGCTCTGATTTTTTTATCATGAGAAAAATAATGGAGATATAGGTACGATGATCCTAAGGGATCCTTCTGTTTAGAAGGCCGCAGTTGAGAAGGATTTTTTCAAGATTTACGAGAAAATGAATTAAGTCCGTGGAGTAGCCACAAAATTTATGTTTAAAGCTCAGCTTTTAGAAAAAATAATTTTGATTGAATATGGAGTACCGAGTGATGTACGGGAATTACATTTTTCGGAGCTCAGATTTACTTTGCGTATTCTAATCCCGTCGGCAGATTGCCAAACAGTTACCGCCTAAGAATCGTCAATAATTTAAATACATCTGTTTCATGTCAACCAGTCACCACAAAGAGATAAAACCAACTTCTGTCTCATAAATTATCTCCCTTACAATGAGACTTCCCTGTAAAGATTCATATTGCGAAGAAAACTTTACCCGCGCTCGTCCATTTTAACATTGTCGAATAAGCACCCGTTAGTCTGGGAGATGTTTACTAAAATCGGAAAATCTTTCTATATCACGACGTTGAATCTGGAGTACCTCTCTTTGTTTACGTTAACATAATTAAATTTTCAAATGTCCCTGTATAAAGCTAGGTAATGACAATGATTCGTTGCTCGCTCAGAATATATTGAGATATATTAGTCACGAACGGCAGCTGCATTTAACTAAAAAAATTGGTAAAAACAGGCAAAACGCATACTTTAAGCACTCAAAATCTCCAATATTAAATAATTTTGCCAAAAAGCAAATAATGAATGAAGGAGATGACACTCTATACCAGCACACTTACCTGGGGGAGGTCACTCTCCCTTTGTAGCGGCGTTCAAACCAGATGTTAGAGACCTTGTTTGACAGTCAGCTCTGAAAGATCCTCACAGGTAGTGGAAAGACACTTCAATAACAGAAAAAGGGGTAAACTCTGAAAATACTTAATTTCAAGCTGCTGCGTATCACAGCCGCAAGTGTTACACTCACTCTGAGGAAAAAACTGAATTTCAAGCTGTTGCGCATATCAGTGTTACACGACGACTTTTCTGTATGTACGTAACACGGAAATAGAAATAAACGTTGTTCGTTGTTTCTAGCCAATAGGAAGGAGGCTCCGGCCCTTTTCCTCAATTGGTCGATGGTGAAAAGCGGCGATGATGAGGAAGCATCTAAATTTGGTACTATTATTATTTGCTTTCATGTCGAGAGCAGGTGAAATTATACAATCTACAAATTTAGTTTCAGCGCAAAACTAATTGAGACATATAGTAGTCAATAGATAGAAAAGACAGTTGTAATAAAGCGGCCCTTACATCAGAAATGGTGACTTCAAATGATCTAAGTTCCTGACAACGAGAAAAAGGGGCAAGCTCTCATGTTTTGGAGATAAGCCAATACTCAAAAACGAGTATTTGAGCAGTGCTTTGTTATTATGTAAAAAGAACAAAGCTTGTCTGCCTAATTAAGGGTGCGTTCAGTAATTATGGCCGGGGGGGCCGGCAACTTCTTCCTGTGCATGAGTCAAAATAAATGAACCTCCCTACCCGTTGATAACCCTCTTTTAAGATGACGACAATTTCATTAACCCCTACATTGCTTGAGTAAGCTGTACACACAAAGACCTGGGGGCGATAGAATTCCCAAAAAATTCTCAGAATCTCAGATTTTTTCAAATGAGCCCCCTTACAAACTCACTGGGTAATAATCTTCAAATTTCCCCTTCTGGCTTTCTATAATTTTTAAATTACACCTCAAAGGGATTGGACAGAAATTACAGGTGGATAGCAATATTTTTGGGCAATCACGTCTGTACAAAATATTGATATTTGGATTTAATTGACAATCAACTGTTGATAATGTTGATTTACTATACATGACAGTCTTATGGGAAAACTATGTAAAACTTTTTCAATACAAAACTAGCAATATCCCTACATTTATAGACATTTGATAATTGAGATAAATGTACTTAATTTGAATAGGGTTGTTACAATTAGTATGTTGTAAAAAAATTTGATTTAACCAAGAATGTTAATCCACAATACATTGATGTTTATGATAAAATTGTGAATACCTTTTTTCCAATGAAAACTTTGCTATACTTGTCCATATACAGATGTTGGAAAATTAACATAATTGTACTTAATGTACTTGATTAGACTAGGGTTGTTGTGAGTGCCCAAATTTGGATTTCGGAATTCCACCGAAATGTAGATTCACTATACATTTAGAAACTATAAGAAGCTATGAATAATTTTTATCAATACAAAATCAGCTAAATCTGTGGATTTATAGAAGTTGATAATTCATCTTAGTGTACTTGATTAGGTTAGGGTGGTGACAAATGGATTTGTGCGCTATAAATTGGATTTGGAATTTCACCGAAATGTAGATTCACTGTACATGGGAGTCTATGAGGAAACGGTGAATACTTTTTTTTTCGAACGCAAAAATAGGTGAATCAGTGTATTTATGTATGCTTGATTATTGATATTAATGTTCTTTTCGATTTTCTAATCTCGATTATTCATATTCATGTACTTTATTAGACCAGGGTGGTTACAAATGGATATGTGTGCAAGAAATTGGATTTTAGAATTTCACCGAAATATTGATTCACTATACATGGTAGTATATTTCGAAGCTATGAATATTTTTCCAATACAAAACTAGGTAGATCTGTGCATTTATAGACTTTTGATAATTCATTTTAAAGTACTTAGTTAGACTAGGAGGGTTAAAAGTTGATATGTGTCGAAGAAATTGGATTTTGAAATATCATGAAAATGTAGATTCCCTATACTTTAGAGGCTATTAGAAAACTATGATATTTTTACATTGCTAAACTAACTTAATCTGTGCTTTTATAGGTGTTTAACGATTGATATGAATATACTTATTTCAAAAATGGTATTTGAAAGTTCAGGTGTGGACAACAATTATGATACCGGATTTTCACCTAAAAGTACAATTTCACTTTTCATTAGCAGTCTACAGGTAACTGTTAATATTTTCCCTGACACAATTTGCAATATCTCTTGATATGTAAGATATAGGAATTGTTCATTACCCTCGGCCGGGCTCAATTTACAATAATACAAGCCTCAGAGTTGCCAAGGCAAGATGTTCATGTGACACATATTAATATTTTTGTTCAGATATACAGTTAAATGACTTAAGAGAATGAAATCATGCAGTTAATCATTTTTATCTCCCAGAATATTTCTCAACAGAAGATGTCTGTGTCGGACATATTTTGGCAGCATATTTACTATGGAAGGGTTTGGGGAGGTATTACACAATAACTCACAATGTAAGCCTGTTTAGGAAGGATGTTGGTACAAATGCGTGACTTACTTTTGTGTATGTATATGTATGAATACATAAGTGTGGCCAATGAATATTTGTGTTTGATATATATATATATATATATATTATATACTTGTTTAGTTCAAGATCAGCTGGAGTAGAGTGCTCAATACTAGAGTAGAGCTAAATACACAACTGAGTTGATCAGGATAATCTAAAATATTACATTTCCACTACAAATTTGTAGTGTAGGCGGCTCTGCAGCCTATACGAAACAAATTTGTAGTGGAAATGTAATATTTTAGATTATCCTGATCAACTCAGTTGTATATATATATATATATATATATATATATATATATATATATATATATATATATATATATATATATATATATATATATATATTATATATATATATATATATTTGTTTATATATATATATGTTATATATATATTGTTATATATATATATATATATATATATATATTAAAATTCCTCTATATATACATTTTCCAGCTGTTCTATCTCTAAATAAGCGTGATTGTGTACATTATCTTTTTTTTGCATTTGACGCCTCGTACATGACTGGAGCATGAGTCAATGCCCGTATATGTCCCGTCACCTTATAGCCAGCAGAGGGCAGATACTTAACAAGCCAAGCTTGACCATCGTGTCATAGAATTTCCTTATAAACGCGGGTCATAGAGTTTTCCATGATAACTGCTCAATCGTAACTACATAGGCTGTCAAAAGCCTGCTTCATAAAACACGCTTTGCATTCAGAGATCGACCTGTAACTCCGGGCAAGAATAAGAAAGTTTTTTGCATGAACGGCAGAAATTAGTACCCTCACAAACTGTTCCACATTTGCATTAATTGGGAAAATGTTTGGAATTTGCTAAAATGTTGGAGCCCTAAGAAAGGACTCAAAGTATATCTGAGAATATATATATATTGTTGTATTATAGAATAAGTCTTAGAAGCGATTATGTGTATAAGGAAGACGTTAACTACTGTTTATTGAACAGAGAATCACGTCACCGAATTGATACTCAGCAGAATCATGAGTTCGTTGCTTTGTTTGTGTCCACTCATCAAACATGACTTTGCCTTGAGTGGGTACCTTCTTTTGTTGTAATATCTGCTTCGCTAAATTGAAAAATTAAAAACCGTTACCGTTGCAAACGAGTTCTACATTGATGATATGGTAGTATGTGCCCGAAAGAAAAGACTTAAATTTCACTAAAATTTCCCTCAAGGAGTCTTTGAGCCATTCACTTTCAAAATCAAGAGGATTAATCGTGCAAATTTTAGAAGTGCGGAGAAGATATTATGCAAGATTTACCAATATTCGAAATTCAAAATGGCCACCTCCCTTTCTTAACTCTATGGAGAAAAATAAAATTTACGATTTTTGAAAAAAACGAAGACGGTGAAAGTTTTTCTTACATAAAGGACTTCAAAATCAACCCCTACAAGTTAAAAAAAATGAAACAAATTTCTAGTCATAATATCTGTAACCGAGGAGCATTCTGCCTTAAAAGTACAATGTGCCTCATGGGTTAATTTTCAGAGTCGAATTTCCACAATACCTTGCCATTGTGCTGTTCATGCGGACTCATTTTGAAGTCTTCAGAGTAAATTAAATATTCATTGTCGTGATTTTGTTAAAACCTAAAATCTCTATTTATCTCCCATGGAATTAACATGGGCATTACGACCATTCAAAGGTGAATTTAAAATATAGGTCAATTTTAGCCATTCTTCTGCGTGGAAATAAAGTTTGCAAAGTGACCCTTGATTTGACTTGAAAGAAAGTTATTCCCGAACTAAGTTTTAGAAAAAAATGAGTCTTTCAGTTTTGAGGCGCATATGACCTCCAATTACTTTAGCACTGCCTTGGGTATCAAAACTATTTGCCAATGGAATTAATTGTAATATTTGACCTTTCGGGGCGACGGCAAATAAAATTAAAGCTGCAAGAAGCGTTGGCGGGGCCCAAGCGATTAACATGGTGTCCAATTCTTGCACTGATTATATTATGTGCAAAATTTTAGCTTGAAAACAGTCAAGTTCTTGTAAAGAAGAATTTTGAACATCATCTCATATTTGTCTGTTTCATGCAAAATACGATATGGGGACACAACCATGCATGTGACCGATCAAATTGCCTTTCACAAACTTGAAAGAGCTCTCACTAAGAATGACAAAAGTGGAATTTCACTTCCATCAGTGTTTTGGTTCTGGAGAAGAAGATTTTAGAGATAAATTGCGATTTTCGCGAAATCAAATATGGCGTCTTAAACTGAGCACGGTGACCTACCAAAAATTTGTTTCAAAAGTACAAGACATATATGAATTAGATGCTACTCAAAATTGACAATACTGGAAGGTTAAAATATTCCATCAAATGAATGTATTCATCTCTGAAATTTAGGCCGTAATAATTGCAAATTTGGTTAAAAAATAAATAATTCCATTTAGTCATATATTTTTTCATTTCATCTTTACTGTTCAAAGTTTTACTTTTGTATAATTTTATGACAAGACTGTGAAAATTTAGAAAATCAAGCATGGTGACCCATTAATATTTGATTATTTTCATATGCCTGAATTCAAAAATTTCCATGTGTTCTTCCTTGTGTTGCTCTCTGGCCTGATCTTGTTTAGGTAATGTTTCACTATCATGAGCGTCATTTGACACAAACTCTTCTTCAACTGCCATGTACATCAGAGTCAGAGCTATCTCTGTCACTACTCACGTATGCAGTAACAGTGACACTACAGTAGCAGGGCGGTATCTGATAGTGACAGTTGCCAATAGGCAGTAGCTGTATTAACTTTGATAATTTTGACAATATTTTTGTTCAGTTTATTATACAACTGTGTTCTTGTTCTACTCTCAACAGCATGTTGAACTGTCCAGTATTCAGCTTGCTAGCACAGCCTGTGTATGTGTACCATGCATCAGTGCTGACAACTGACTGTCAGTCTGGACTCTAATTAAACTATCACCTAATACATATTTATATATACAGGCTTTGTCGACAAACTGAACATTGTGTGTTTGAGTTGCTGAAGGGAGACCGCAAGAAACTGTAGTTGATATATTGGATAGAGATTGCAAAAATCATCAACGGTTGCAGCTTCTGCCCTGTTACTAGGCTCAAGTTTGATTTTTTTACGACAATCACACATGTTTAGATTTTTTCGAGATAAAAGTCTTGGAATGTGACAAAATGGTTGTAGATTCTGTTAAATATTACTAAGATTACAACATTTGAATAGATGGTATTCATTTGTCATTAAATTAAATACAAAAAACTTGGAATCGGAAAATGTAAAACATAAAAGGACCACTAAATTTTCAAGTGCCCCCCCCCTACAGGTAGAGCAAAATTTTCAAGCTCCATGAATTTAGCAAGCGATGCTCGGACAGCGCAGAGCGTATCGATGACACTTGGGTCAGGGGTCACGACCAAAAAGGTCAGTGCGTATTCACGGCCAGCTTGAATCATGCCACGGATCGCGGAAATCACGGATCATAAATCCAAATGTTCATGTCTATTACGTAAACAGAACCCTAAAATATAAAACACATAATGTTTTGATATGGAATAACATCTTTTTGTTTCACTGACGATCAAGTTAAATGCTCAAATATCGCGACAAGACTTGCGCATTTGCACGACATGAATGCGGAAGTACGTCGACTCGGCAGATGAGCCGAGCGCCTTCTCTGAAAACCTGTTTACGATATCACGTCACAGTACACTGAAATTCTTGCAAATTCATCATTAAGGAAGCCAAATTACACAAGTTTCTAACGTCAGTAGGGATATATGCTTGTTGGCAGCAATACACCACCAACATTTCGCCGTTCAGGAGTGCCTTACCCGCTCTACGTTGTAAAAAAAGCCGAGCCATTTTGCTGTGACCTAACTTTCCAAATTCACGGTAAACTTTCCGCAATAGTCGTTGGAGATTTTGTTCAAAATATCACGCGTGGTGGAAACAGCAATTATCCATAATCACACAGGCACCTACAGCCAAACACGGATTTCCAAACTTATCCGTAACTTGAACAGCCTCTTCGAAAAAGTTCAGTGACTCCAACCCGTTTGGTGGGTCAACGATCACATCGGAATGATCGACACCCGTTGCACTGATACGTTGTCATCAAGAAGTTTTCTTATGATTTCGTGTTTCCTTGGCTGCCGCCTTTAGTAAAACTTGTTATGTTGTCGACAACTCTGGTGCGTTCTCGCACTGGTCTATCACCGGCTGTCAGGGGGGCTTACACTAATTTGCGGAATGGACTGAGCGGAACGGAACGGAACGGAACGGAATAGCCACACCAAATAACAAATTAGTTTCTCTTAATTAGAGTCCATTTTTCGCCCACAGAATTTTTGAGCGGAAAAGAATGGAATCAAGAGAGACATTTTGATTTAAATAAAATATATCATTTATTCAACTCTACAAGTAAGGCACCTTAATTTTTGAAGTTTCCAAAAGGAAACTTATGTCAAATCAAATACCACAGGAAACGAGGCTGTAATTTCAATTTGAAGCTACATCTAAATTTAAATTTAACCCGTAGCCCGAGAATCACGCCTTATAGAGGGCAGTACCATACTGTGGAGGGGGTGGTCAACCCAAAAGAGGGCGTGTGTATGGCCAACATGTAGTTTGCACTCTGTTTTGTACGATCGCAATAGCTCAACATACTTTTCAAACAATAATTGCATGTGTACGGCATACAACGACAATTAGGGGTGTAAACACTACCTGCCTTCAAAAACTGATCACAAAAGAATGACTTAAATTGCAAAATGGCCGTAGTTTCATGTTAACGCGTTGATCGACTGTGTGTGTAAGTATAAGCGATGCCTTTTGTATGTATTACTGATGTCCTTCGACCTAGTTGTTTGGTCATTCGATAGATTGATTTCAGCCCCACGTTTTTTACCGAGCATGCTAAGGGGAGAATCATTTTATTTCTGAAGGAGGGGCTGGAGGATTCGGGAGGGGGAATATTGTCACCCCCCCCGGCGAATGATAAAATAATTTTCTGCAAAACCCCAAAGTGAGAAAAGAAATGTTACCACTTCCCTGAGAGGAAGGCAAAAAATGTGATGCGAGGTGCTGGAACTACCAAAAATGAATATGTAGAACCGACCTTAGTATTTTGATCTTTGAGATCTGGATATTTAAAAAAATTCTAACGTGGGAAGGGGTTAGATATGCAAAATTCTGCAATAAAGATTACAGGTTGCATGAATGAACTTTGACATGCAAAACATATGCACGTGCACTTCATTTTGAGAACAAATGAAATATATTGCATTGCCTTCAGTTGTGCAGAAAATAATTTGTTGCGCGAGCAAGCTTTTGAAAAAAATGCTGTCATAATGGGTGAAAAAAAATTTGTCTACACCTCCATTTTCACAATCCCCCCAAATCAACTGGTGCTCCCGTAAGTCTGCAGACCCTCGGCAACAAAAAACGAGAAAGAAGTGGCATCCGCGCCAATGAACACACAATCAGCAATGCAGTTGCAATGTAAAGTTGCGATCCGTCACCGCCTCCCTCTTTTTTTCACCTCCGCGCCAAATGTAATTAGGCGCCATGCCATCGAGGTGAATTATTACACAGACCGCCACCTCACAGACGTTCTGTTGTGTGGGTAGTTTGTAAAAGTGTAGTTTATGCTACGTTCGGACGTTCTCTTCCGTAGCCTTAACGTCGGAACGTAGCAGAAACTACAGTTTTACAAACTACCCACTCGACAGAACGCCTGTGCGCCATCTCACATGCCTCATGGTAGCCATAGCATCCTCCAGCAGATGCGATATCCAGGGTGAGGTATGGATTCAGGTGTAGTTTCATATTTGAAATATAGCTTCAGTCCAGTAGTCTTATTCATTCCAAGCAGCAGTCTCGGGAGCAGTCTTGCCTAATTATATGTGTAATGTTTGATTTATTGTACTTGTTCTACCACAGCTCCCGAAGTGTGTTTATATGAAATAAATTCTTATTAGTAGTCTTACTCACGATTTTCATCACGGCAAGAGAAACTTCGAAAAACAGATGCATTACTTTAAGGGTTGAAAAATGATATTTTATTTAAATCCAAATTTCTGTTTTAGATCTGAAATTCCATGCTGTTCCACTCCAAACTTCAGTGAACGAAAAAATTTAAATGGACTCTAATTAAAGAGAAACTATTTTTCTTTTTGGTATGGCTATTCCGTTCCGTTCCGTTCCGCTCATTCCGTTCCGCTAATCAGTGTAAGCCGTCAGGGGGAGGACACAGCGATATTGCACTTTTATATGATATCCGATAATTACGGCTAATAGACTATACAATATCGAAGTTAGATTGGCTCGGCTAGATCTATAAGGTGGTGAAATCTCCGATATAGGATATTTACCCGCGATTAGACAGAATCTAGTATCGCCTAGTGTCGAAGTCAGAGTCAGTCCTTGGGAGTCGGGTTTGACCAGAACAGTAAGGTGGTGAAATCTTCGATATATATCGGATATTTACCCACGATTTGACAGAATCTAGTATCGTCTAGTGTCGATATTAGAGTCCCCAAATCACCGATAAATATCTGGTAAATATCGGTGATTTCACAAACCTTGCGTACCGAGGCACAGGGCAAGTCATTCTAGTGTCGTCTACTATCGATATCCCCAAATTGCCTATAAACATGGAGTAGCCTAAATATCGGCGATTTCACAGATCTGGCGTACCGAAGCACAGGGCAAGTCATTCTACTATCGTCTAGTATCGATATTAGAGTCCCCAAATCGCCGATAAATATCGGGTAAATATCACAGATTTCACAGATCTGGCGTACCGAGGCACAGGGCAAGTCATTCTAGTATCATTCTAGTATCGTCTAGTATCGATATTAGAGTCCCCAAATCGCTGATAAATATCGGGTAAATTTCGGCGATTTCACAGACCGGACGTGCAATGCGCAGAAAGCAATTACAGTGAAATACGATCAAGCTACAGAACTTCATAAAACAAGGTGTTGTTTTAATCGATGTGTATCAGCGATTTTTACGACATAAACACAAAAGGGCTTGATGTGGTCTTGTTTACATCTTTAATCAGCTACATGATCTCAGTTACATAACGCACAAGGGCCACTCCATGCATGTCTGATAGATAATCATAAACAAATCACCACACCTTGCAATGTCATGTATCTTTCTTTTTTATTCTTGATGAATAAGTGAGCGTGCATTCAGACACCTACATATAAAATTACCCAAATAGCTTCATTTATGATCCTTGACACTCACATTTCAGCTGTGCGTAGACCCCAGTAATTGTGCCCTGGTGGGACCTTGTCCCACTCTTATTCAGTCAATCACACCAGTCGGCCAACCCTTAAAGCTAGTGGCACACTCCTCTAAGTACTTCCGTGGCAGTATACTTGACAACGTCACCTTGCATACAAAAGCTGGTCGCCGAAGTTGCCTTACACAAGGGGCCGATATTAGGGTTCGTGTGACTGCTAGCTGAATTTGACAGCGGGGATTGCAGTCTGTTGTGCCGTCTTTGACTTTCAAGTGTACTATATAACATACATCACTGATCGATCTTCTGACTGACGAGGTTTTAAACTGCTGCCTTATGAACATTGAGGCGACTTAACCGATCCAAATGCCTTTAGCAAACTTGAAAGTGCTCGTACTAAGAAAGACATGAGTAAAATTTCCGTTGAATCTGTGTGTTGGTTTTTGAGAAGAAGATTGTTAATGATTAAATTGCGATTTTCACTATATCCAATACGGCGAACAAACCTTCTGACTGACTGACCCAAACGCCTTTGGAAATTAAAAAGAACTACCACTAGGGATTATGAGTGTAAAATTTTAGTTCAATCTGTGTATTGGTTCTGGAGGAGAATGTTTTTAAAGATCATAAATTACGAGTTTTGCAAAATCAAATACGGCAGCCAAACCATGAGACCGATCCAAACACCTTTCGCAAACTTGAAAGATATCACACTTTAGATGATATACATAAAATTTCAATTGAATCTGTGTGTTTGTTCTGGAGTAGACGATTTTTAAGAGTAAGTTACGATTTTTGCAAAATTCAATATGGCGGCAAAACCAGGTGACCTATCCAAATGCCTTTCACAAACTTGAAAGAGATAACACTATAGATGATGCATGTACAATTTCTGTAGATTCGGTATGTTTGTCCTACAGAAGAAGATTTTTAAAGATGAAATTACGATTTTCGCAAAATCCAATATGGCAGCCAAACCAAGTGACCGATCCAAACGCCTTTCGCAAACTTGAAAGAGATCACACTTTAGATGATAGATGTAAAATTTTAGTTCAATCGGTGAATCGGTTCTGGAGAAGAAGATTTTTAAAGATTAAATTGTGATTTCACAAAATCCAATATGGCGGCCAAACCACGTGACCGATCAAAATGTTTTTTGCAAACTTGAAAGAGATCACTGTTAGGAAGACATGAGTAAAATTTGAGCTTAATCGGTGTTTTGGTTCTGGAGGAGAAGATTTTTAAAGATTAAATTACGATTTTTTGCAAAATCCAATATGGCGGCCAAACCACGTGACCGATCCAAACGTCTTTCGCAACCTTGAAAGAGATCACACTTTAGATGATATATGTGAATTTTAGTTCAATCGGTGAATCGGTTCTTGAGATAAGATTTTTAAAGATTAATTGTGATTTCACAAAATCCAATACTGTGGCCAAACCACATGACCGATCAAAATGTTTTTTGCAAACTTGAAAGAGATTACTTTAATGATGACATGAGTAAAATTTGAGCTCGATCGGTGTTTTGGTTCTGGAGGAGAAGATTTTAAAGATTAAATGAGTATTTTAGAATATCCAATATGGCGGCCAAGGTCACGTGACCGCATGCGATTTTATTTGCAAATTCTAAAGACCTAAGGTCATGCTTGCTATACAAAAAATTTCAAATCGACTAGACCCCTAGGTCTTCTGATGAAGCCATCTTTAGCTTTTTGGAAAATCCAATATGGCCGCCAGGTCACGTGACCAATCAAAATTTCAAGGGTCAGTGCACGAGTACTAATTGGCTCCTATTACCCCTGCAAGTTTGAGAAGTTTTCGTTCAGCCGTTCGAGAGATCTAGGTGAGCAAAGAAACGGCAGAAGAAGAAGAAGAGGAAGTCAGTAGAACTTGAGCAATAACAATAGGGTCCCAGCCGGTCGGCTTGGGCCCCTAAATAGGCAGGCCATAATCCCAATGCTGAATTGTTATTGAATTGCTACATAACAAACGTACGTTTCAGCGTTTCCACAACACAGAATCATCGCGCCCTTTAGTTGTCTACAGAAAGTCTCTGACATACACAAAAATGGTACGAATGAACTTAATTACTCTAGTGTTACATTGCAATTGTAACATTGACTGATCATCATTTAGTGCTAATTAAGACACGAGAATGACGAGTTAATTCGGAGTCTGTACTATTCTGTGTTGCCGTTCGAGTCCCAATTACTGTTTGACCACAGTCACGACTCTCACAACATGAGTCATCAGATGGTAACCCTGGAGCGCCTATCACAAAAGCAGACTCTCCTCTGAATAATTTCTATGGACACAGTTGAAAGCTTTAACAATTTAGTGAAGAACATGGTGCGTGAACAAACCTTACAGGAGCTTCACACAGTAAAGAATGGTCTATTCAAACCCATGGAATTTGAGTGAAATCATGCTCCTTAATTGCAATTTCTACTACGTGCACTGCGCTGGGCGACGTGAAGTTTCGTTCTGTGTACTTGGCGGACGACCTAACGTTTAGATGTATAGCTTTTTTTGTAAAAGTATTAATCTTCTCTTGTTTTCCTTGTGTTGACGTTAAGGTCTTATAAGGTCAAAGCCAAAGAGCGGCCAATAAAATATAAATTAGCTCCGCATCCTCTGATACAGAAACTTACTATACGACGCAACTCGATTGGTAAGAAATGCAGGTGTATATATCTTAGACTTCCATATATCTTTCTTTCATGAATATGACTTTGTTTGTGTACCGTATATTTGCTGTTTTGTGTCTATGTTTACATCTATTGTCTTACGAATTCTGACCTAATGTCATTGAATTATTGATTGGTATGATTGCGATTATTTTACTACGACCAGGTCGATGCTCCTGCTGGTGGACATATTGTCCTGAGGGCATCATCCACCTGATACTTGTATTTGATAATGAAGGACTGTATAAGAGATATATTCATACCGGCTGGGACGTCGCCCGGGTTAACAAGGTCCCGACCAGCTACACAGGACACAGTAGCTCAAAAACTGTGTGTCCCTCGGATTATCCTTTGGGCTGTTACTAAGACCTCATACGTGAAATCAGAGGGTAATTTTTATGACAGAAATGGAGAAAGCTACCAGACAATTAAACCATGCAAATTGCTACTGACGGACTGTTGAAAGTCATCTCAAGCTTGTGATTATACAGGTTCCATTACAAAGTGTGATATTAAAAACTGCAAAACTTGTAGTATGCTCATCACTACAGAACAGTTCAGTAGTAGTTTGGCAGGGACGACCTATTCTACCAAATGTCTGGAACCTCTGAATTGCACTACCAAAAACGTAATCTATGGAATTGAGTGTTCTTTGTGTGGGCTCATTTATGTTGGTGAAACAGGAAACAGCTTACGATCTAGAATGAACGGGCGTCGCAGTGGAGTGAATCGATCTTTGGATGTGCAACTTTATAAGCATTTTAACCAGGACGATCACTCCACTTTGTCTATGCGTGTCCGTATTCTTGAAAAAATATACCATCCAATCAACAGCCCCACACTTAGTTCACCATTCCGTAGACAGAGAGAATACCACTGGATTAGACAGTTAGGTACCGCAATGCCTTATGGTTGTAATGACAACATCAAAGATATAGGCAATCTCTCAAGTCCTGGTTGTTCAGAAGTGAATGTGATGGGCCTCTTTGAGTCTTCCGCCCTAGAAGACGTAGACATGGACATAGGCGTTACCATCGGCCTAAATTGGATACATCTACCTCCAACTGCCATAACAAATTTCATGAACTGCTTCTTTTATTACAGAAGCCTTTAGGTCTCCATCACATTCGTACTTCATTGTTTGCTCTTTCCATCAAGGACATTAGAAGGTTGCATGCCTATGCATTGGGATTGTCTTTGACAGATCCGAACAAAACAAGCGTACAGACTGGTCAATATTATTGCTGATATTGCACTATACAGACTATACAAGCCTGTTCGTGCTGTACCTATGACTGAAGATCATCGTCATTTCATACATCTTCCATTTACTAACAAAGGAATTGATGCCATTAATATCAGCAATATATTTCACAACAAAAAGTTACATCAACTATACCTGTATACTTTGAGAACCAGTCTGTACCTATTTCGTCATACCAGTACACCAAGACAATCTCCAATAAAATATTCAATTACAATAAGGCATTGCGGCACTTAAAATTGATGCATTCCTTCAAACACCAGCATCCTGTGACTGCTCTACATCTCCCTTCAAATATACTCCAGTTGGCCATGTCATCACTGGTGATCTGACCTTGGTTGAACATCACCACCTTCGTATGATATTATCTTGTGAACCCAAGTTCAGAGAACCTCGTAGGATCAACTGGAACCATAATTTTAAGATCATTATTAATTTAGTTTTTATTTATTTATTTATTTATTTATTCAATCTGACATCTAACAGGCATAGTTCAATAACTGGATGCAAACAGAGAAAAATTAAAACATGAAAAGACAAATCACAACATGCAGAAACTAATTAAAAAGGCACTAAATAAGTAACAACAGAGACTGACAAATATCAAAAACTCTCGGTAGTAAAATGACTATCAGCAAGAGATAATAAAGCAGATGACTCTTGGGTTTTGAAAGCACTAAGACTGGTTACAAATCAATATCAAAACGATAGGCAGTATTTAAAAGTGACATTGCCCGAGACGAAAAACAATATTTAGACAGGTTAACCGGTGATTTGGTATCCGGAAAAGGTCAGAAGACCTGAGACGCCTTGGGGGCACAAAGAAATTGAAGGAGCTATTTATATCTGGACAATCGGTAATGAAATTGACACACTTGTGAATAAAACAAAGATCTAAAACTTGACGACGAATAAAAAGACGCCAAAGTTTAAAATAAGAACATAATGTAAAATAATTATCAACATTGTACTCCATATCCTCCTTAAAACAAAGAAATTTAATAAATTTCTTCTGAACTCGTTCAATTTTGTCAATGTACGACTTCTGGTTTGGAGACCACACTACCGAACAATTCTCAAGGATACTCCTAACAAGTGCAATGTAAATACTTTTGATGGCAGTGGTATTAATGAAGTCGCAGCAAGTCCGTTTAATAAAACCGACCAATTGATGTGCTCTTTTGATTGTGCAATTATGATTGATGTGATGTACAAAGCTTAGATTTTTGGAGAAATAAACACCAAGATCCTCGATGACATCAACACGTGTGATTGATTGCTTATAAAGCTTATAATTGGAATGGACCGGAACACGCTTGTTTGAAAATGAAAAAAACAAAACATTTTTTAAGATTTAGTTTAACTTTCCATGCTTTGCACCAATTTCCAACAAGAGAAATATCTGATTGCAGTAGCCTGCAATCCGATTCAGTTTTGATGATCCGAGAAAATTTCGAATCATCGGCATACAGAAACATGGTCGAATGATGGATAGACATGGGCAGGTCATTGATATATAAAATAAATAAAAGCGGACCCAGTAGTGAACCTTGAGGAACACCAGAGGGAACACACATCTCCGCAGACTCGTGCCCACCGATGACAACCCTTTGTCTCCTACCCTCTAGGTACGAACAAAACCAAGAGAGTAGGTTTCCATGTATGGACTCTGTTGAAGAATATGCCAGGAAATGGGCTAAAAGGGAGGATGTAAAGTTGGACACACTGTCAGAATGGGTCAAATCTGTGAGGAAAATAGTGCGTTGCCGTATTCGTCGACTAAAATCACATGTTTGCAGAAGACCCTATTCTGTATTTAAAGATCCCTACACTGTTAAGTGTTTGAATGATATCCATGACAAGTATGTTGTCGTCCCTGCTGATAAAGCTGCCAACAACATTGTATTTGTCTGTAAGAAGTATTATTGTGAATGTCTTATAGACGAACTAGGTGTAACTAACACCTCCACCAACTCCACTCACAGACAATCAATGTTCAACAAATCTGAAATTTTGGCAAACCATAAGTCATTAATGGACAATTTTAATATTACAAAAAAGGATGACCATAATAAGTTGCCTAGCTTATACTGGATACCAAAACTCAACAAAACACCTTACAAATGTTCAACAACAGAGTTATCGAAGATACTGACTTCTGTTTTTTTGTACTGTTAAACGGGTACTTCAAGCATACTGTGATGTTGTCTTTTCTCAGAGTTGTATAAATCAAAAGTGGATATTAAAAATTCGAAGGAACTCTTGGAAAGTTTGAAATCAAGATGTTTCAAAAATAACGTCTATTAAAACTTTCGATTTTTCCACATTGTATACCAGAATACCACATGATAAATTTAAAGAACGCTTGAAAAACATATCAACCAAGCATTTTTCTACAAAAACGGTTCACGCCATTACAAATATGTAGTATAAGAGTATAATTATACATATTTTGTTTAAAATGTTACTAACGCTAAAGTGTTTTATACCGAGAAAGACATTATCAGTATGCTTGATTTCATCATTGACAACGTATTTGTTGAATTTGGAGGACACATTTCCAACGGTGTATATAATTCCTATGGGCACTAACTGTGCTCCCTTGCTTGCCGACTTATTTCTGTTCTCATACGAGGCAAAATTTATCCAGAACCTAATCAAACAGAAAAAGGTCTCTGTAGCTAGAACTTTCAATCTAACCTATAGATACATTGTTCAATGAATAACTCTGTATTCAGTAAATATCTCGCTATGATTTATTCTCCGGAATTGGAGATAAAAGAAACTACAGAAAGGACCTCTTCTGCTTCATATCTGGACATTTTACTTGAATGTGACTCTGATGGTCACCTTTGTACAAGGCAATATGACAAGAGAGATGATTTCAACTTAGTATCATCAATTTTCCACACCTCATAAGTAATATTCCACTCTCACCAGCTTATGGGGTATACATTTCCCAGCTTATTCGACATGAGCATGCAGTTCATATGGTGATTTTGTAGAGAGACATGGCCATCTCTCTTACAAACTGTTAAATCAAGGTTACACCAGAGCAAGACTTGTCTCTACATTCAAACGCTTTTTTTGCAGGTATCGCCAGCTGGTAGATAAATACTGTATCTCTCTTCGACAAATGATCACTGATGGCATCGGTGACATGGGGCCTTAGTTAGTGACCACTACCTATCTGACTTATAGATTGATATATGGCGGGTGCCACATGTGGGGCAGGGTGCGCTTACTATTTTCGAAACACCTGACATCACTTCTTGGTCTTCTGGCCAGAGGTCCATATATCTTTCTTTCATGAATATGACTTTGTTTGTGTACCGTCTATTTACTGTCTGTTCTGTGCTGTTTTGTGTCTATGTTTACAACTATTGTCTTACGAATTCTGACCTAATGTGTTTGGATTATGGATTGGTATGATTACGATTATTATAGGCATATTGACTGGCCATGAAGGCAGCAGCACGTCTGTACCCCGAGGGACTGTGAGTCACCTCAAAAACAAACTGTTTCCACAGTCTATTTTTCGGGGTGACTCACAGGCCCTAGGGGTTACAGACGTATGCTGTTGCCCTCATAGTCAGTCAATATGTGTTGTATAACACACCTCATCCGCAGTCATACATAGGAGCGTACCATACACAAAACTTGTCGCATGTAATATGCTGACGTGGGTCGGCAAGAAAAAGTTTGTTTTTTATTTTCCCAGCAGGATCGCAATACTTCTTCAAAACGTTCCGTGCACCTTTGAATATCGTTTTCGTCCATTTCGAGTCCTTGTTGGAAACCAGAGCATTCAGTTCCTCTCTCTCTCTCTCTCTCTCTCTCTCTCTCTCTCTCTCTCTCTCTCTCTCTCTCTCTCTCTCTCTCTCTCTCTCTCTTTCTATTGTTGAGGCAAATTCAATTACTACTAAAATCGCACGAGACCTTACGTATATTGTAAATCAATTTGTAATGGGAATGAAAGATCAGTAGAAAATATTAGATTGAAGTCATATTAAAATTTTACGATACACATAAACCACAAATGATTTCTTTCGTAATGTTGGTGTTACGATCTCTTAAGTAAATTTAATTGAAATGGATCACGTTTTATGCACACTGTACTCACTATGTTAACTTTCACTGCTGAATTTCGATTTAGAAAAATAAAAAAAAGCTTAATAAAGCTTGAAAATAAAATCTTTTGTGAGAGCTCTATATCATGAGAAAAATTATTGGATAATAAGGTACGATGACATAATCTAAGGGTGCAATAAAATATCTATGTTTAGAAGGCCGCAGTTGGAAAGGATTTTTTCGAAATTTATGGTACAATGAAATTAGGTCCGCGGAATAGCCACTAAGTAAATGTTTAAAACTTAGCTTTTCGAAAAAAATATTTCGATTGGATATGGAGTATCGAGTGACGTACGGGAATTAAATTTTTCAGAGCTCAGGTTATTTTGCGTATTCTGATGACTGTTGGCAGATTGTCAAACAGTAACCGCCTAGGAATCGTAAATAATCTAAATCAATCTGTTTCATGTCAACAAGTCACCACAAAGAGATCAACTTCTGCCTCATCAATTATCTCACTAACAATAAGACTTCCCTGTAAAACTTCACTGGGCGGAGAAACTTTACCCGCGATCGTCCATTTTGACGTTGTCGAATAAGCAGCCGTTAGTCTGTGAGATCTGTACTAAATCGGAAAATATTTCTGTGTCAAGACGTAGAATTTTAACAGCGTACCTTTCTTTGTTGGCGTTAGCATAATTAAATTTTAAAATTTCGCTGTATCAAGTTGATGTCAATGATTCGTGTCCTCGCTCAGAATGTATTGAGATATGCCAGTCACAAATGGCAGATACATTTAATTAAAGGGGAAGTTCACCAAGGATGATTTTTACATATGTGGTAGCTCTGTGGTCATTTACCCAGGAAAAGCTATTTTCACCATTTATAACTCGCAAGATTTTTTACAAAACCGTTTAATAGTACAGGAAATTGCCCATGTAATTTGAATCATGGGAAAAAAAGCTCCAAGCTTGGAGCTTGCATAATGTGATATAGAAGGGACCATCTCCGGACGGGTATGGCCCCCACATTGTCCACTCACGGTAACACAGTGGTAAACAGCAACACAAAATCTGACAGTGGACAGTTTATTAAGAGTGAATCATCATGTATGCAAGGATACTCAGTATAAACAAAAGTTATGTAAATACGCACAGACTTGTTTAAGCATGGATGAGTGGACAATGCCATACCCATGGGATAATGGTCCCTTCCATATCACATTATGCAAGCTCCAAGCTTGGCGCTTTTTTCCCATGATTCAAATTACATGGGCAACTTCCTGTACTATTTCTATCGTTTTTTGTAAAAAATCTTGCGAGTTATAAATGGCGAAAATAGCTTTTCCGGGGTAAGTGACCACAAAGCTAGCACATATGTAAAATCATCCTTGTGAACTTCCCCTTTAAATAAATTGGTAAAAACAAGGAAACGAAAACACGCACTATAAGCACCCAAAATCCGCAAATAATTGGCCCAAAAATAAAATGATTAGTTAAAAGAACTGTACTGCAGCACACTTACCTCGGGAGATCACTCTCCCTTTGTAGCGGCGTTTGAAACCAGTTGTTAGAGACCTGTTTTGACAGTCTGCTCTGAAAGATCCTCACAGATCAAAGACACTTCAAGGAAAAACAGAAAAAGGGGTAGACTATGAGAAAGACGTAATTTCAAATTGCTGCGTATCACAGCCGCTTGTGTTACACTCGCCGACTTTTCTGTGTCTGCGTCACACGGAAATAGGAAATAAATGTTCTCTGTTCTTCCTAGCCAATAGGAAGGTGGCTTCGGTCCTTTTCCTCAATTGGTCGAGGGTGAAAAGCGGCGATGGTACGGAAGCATCTAAATTTGGTTCTATAATATTACCATTATTTGTTTTCATGTCGATAGCAAGTGAAAGTGTACAATCTACAAATTCCTTTTCAGCGAAAAACTATTTGAGACATAGTAGTCAATAGGTAGAAGCGGCGTTTAAGCAGCCCTTACATCAGAAATGGTGACTTTGAATTTTCTTAGTTCCTGACAACGAGAAAAGGGGCAAACTCTAATGTTTTGGAGACGGGCCAAGACTCAAAAACGAGCATTGAGCAGTGCTTTGTTATTGTGTAATGAGAAAAAAACATGTTTGCCTAGTTAAGGTTATTTAAGCTTCGATTTGTAGACCAGTGAATATTCAACTCTCTGGCTCCTCCATGACGTCATTAGGCACTGATCGTGTTTGTCTACAAGATGTCTGTGTCGGACATATTTTGGCAGCATATTTACTATGGAAGGTTCGGGGAGGTATTACACAATAACTCACAATGTAGGCCTTTGTAGGCAAGGTGTTAGTACAAATGCGTAACTTACATCAGTGGTAGCTATGTATAGAACGAATTTTAAGCTAAATCGAATAAATATACCAACACAATATCAACACAATTACGTTTCTCAGTGTCATTGAAGTTTACTCTGTAGTTTGTGAAGAAGACAAGAATCTGAAATTCACCTACGAAAGCCAATTAGCCTTGCCTTCCCCTTCGCAGGTAAGAGTACATTTGGTTAGATTAGAAATTTTATACATCCAGTAATGAAATACGGGGATACGTTCGCACAGGTACTCGCCGATGAAAGTGATAGCGACATGTGAAGAGGCGTCAAATGATAACAACTTTGAAATGGTTTAGTGCATGCAAAATGTTCCACGATATATAGGGCAGCTCAACAGAATACAATCTTGAAAGTTTATGTTGCTTCTTTCAAATTTGTTCATGTTTTTACTTATTGAGTTTGCCTATCCAAATTTTCGTGGACACAATCATCAGTTCTGTTTTGATGACATATTTCCTTGTTATCTGAACGCTCTTGTTTCAGTATTGCTAACGTTCAGTTCTACTTCATGGATCTGCTATAACAATGGTATTTTATTATTCTATCATTCTACTCTTCCTATGAAAACGACTATCCCTGACACATTAATATAATGAAATTCACTAAAGAAAATGGAGATAAACATTTCCGTGCATTGATCTCTCGCCCAGAAGAAGAAAGTGTGAACTATATTTCACAAAGGCGATTTGGCTTGATAATTTTATATTATTACGGAAAAGTAATCATGTAAACAGTATATTTTGGCTGCCCTTTAATTACCTAAACATTTCGATATGTTCTGTTTTTTAAATGCCTTGTTAGACTTGACTGTAGAATTCTATAACAGGTACGACAAATGGGATCATGTCTTGTTGAAGAAATGCTAGAATACAGAAATTAAATGTTACACTATCGTATTTAGGGAAATTAAGGGCAGTGATTAGATCACTTATTTTTATTAAGGTCTACTGGCGGTATTTCACTAAACGAACGAAGACGAACGACTTTCGTCGTGTTTCAAAAGATTCCATTGGTCAGCTTTCGTCACATTTTCATGTCTCGTCACAAATTCGGAGAAGTGAATGGAGGGCCACCTCATAATTATGATTGGTCACTTTGTCTCCAGAGTTACGTCGATATCCTAAGCTTTCTGACTTGCAACACCAGTCCTGCACACTCTGGTGATGCGTTTCAGTCCCTTATAGTTTAATTTTGATAAATAAACCCGTGATTCTCATCTCTACACCAACTGCGAGTATTTTGGTTCAAGGACAGATTTTCTTGTTTTTGAATGGGAAAAGGCTCATTAGACCTGTGCATTTTACGGCTGCATCGTTCAATCAAGTATATCATTTTCTACTTAATTCCAATCAACTTGGAACCAACTGAAGCACATGATTGTCAATAACGCAACTTGCTATTGATCTCAAACCACTTCTCCTGAACAAAGATTTGGAAGTGTAAAATCCTAGGAAAACAATTGCAATTTGAATTTTCTTTAAAAACATAACTTGTGTTTGTATGACCCTGTTGAACTGAAAATAAATTTAAGGGTCGACATATCCAAATCTAAAGAGTGTATTTTGTCTCGCGCTGTTACGCTTTATATTATTCTGTGGTCTGTTTTCCTGTGTTAGAGCCGATCATGTCACTGAAACAGTTTAAAACACAATTGATGACAGCTATTGATCTGGTCTCACGAAATGTTTCCAGGATAATACGTGCGATTCAGTTTTTGCGTCACTTCAATACTTTGAAATTGCCGATGATAACTACTTTAACTAAAAATTCGTGCAGAAAATGCTGGAATTGTGTGACCTTCTGGACCTTGAGTCAACTAGTATCCAATATCACTCAAAGCCCGACACAGGGTGTTCGTGAATACATGATCAGCTCACTGTTTCACTTCCTCATGTCATTGTTGAACAATAAAACGCATCAGCGTATGCCTTTCTAATCCGACATATGGGTATAACTCCGACGAAAATAGCTTTTGGTGAAAAAACATGCATTGTATGCAATAAGTTTGCATTAATGTTGAAATATAGTTGAGTAACATTATGGGGTGCGTTGAGGGAATCTAATTTAATACCCAGGCGCTTACAGGTGCTTAAATGTTTCAATATGCTTTTTTGAAATGTAAACTATCTAGCATCTGAATGAAAATACGTCAAAGGACTAAAGGACTAATAGTTTCTTGAGCTGCAGATTCTTCGTAGGTGTTAAGAACGAAGCTGATGGGTGGAAAATATTTAGGCTGTTTTGTGAAGAAAGTGGAAACAGATAAAAATATAGCTGTGTCTTTTTGTCAGGAATTTTGGCAGACTTCCACGCCAAACGTGATCACGAAGAGTAAAAGATTACATCGGCCTGTTTCGTGTCATTAATGTCGACAAAGAGATAAAAATCACCAACGTAAAGTTTCCAGGTCCCGACTATAAGACTTCCATGTGAAGTTTCACCTTTAAAAGATATGTAACCTGTGATTGTCCAATTTGACATAAGAGATTTTCTATGCAAGATAGAATGATTAAGGATTATTACTTCAATGACACAAAAAATAATTCTGGTCTAGCCATGCAAAGTCAACGAGATGTGAACGGACTCGGTGTCTGAGAGCGTGAAGGTGTTCCCCTATTTACCTCCATGTTAAGAACAATCACTCTCGGCCAAGCCGACCGGCTATACGTGTGTGCGAAAGCTATGACAAGGGTGTGCACCGATTATTAGCCTAGCCAATTTTCTATTTAGTATATGTAGAAGAGACTGTAAGGGCGCCTCGGGTAGCCATCGAGTGGTGCTCCCAACTTTTCCCGTATATTCCATGAAGCTGCTTTCATTCTTTCACGACTTTCATAGAATTCTTCTTATATTAACGAATGTCTATTGAGATTGTTGGCATCGTCCAATCTTCGAAGCTTCTGTATGTCCCTTTCGCGTGGCACTTTATTTAAACACCTGTCTTACACACTTGGTGTGATGTATACCACTTCATGATGTTGAATTTCGATAAATTTAAGTCAAAGCCTTTAAAGGGATTTCTAAACATCAACAACCATTTACCCATTTTTTTGAATCATAGATGGCAACGTAGAAAATGTTCGATCCAGTTCTTAATTTCTAATAAGATTGCTTAGAAGGAAATTCGCTAAATTCCCCCGCCTTTTTGTCGTTTACATTCTACTACTAAATTTGCTACGCGCTGTAAATAATTTTTATCAAATTCTGTGGATATCCTTCATTCCTTATTATTCTGGTGAAAAGAGGTTCCTTGAATATCGAGGGGAAACATTTTATAATTATACGCGGCACGCTGGTCAGTGTATCCCGTCTATATGACGCTTTGTTATCATGCCTAACACACAGGAGCTTGGCCGAAGATGTTTGATTAATCTGTTTGGCTCACTGGTTTTGGTGAGAATAGGGTCGCTATGACCGAAGAACCATTTCTTCTCATTCTCACTGAATAAAGCAAATCATATAGCCCTGAATGAACAAACTTATCGCGAATTAGAAACTCTTAATGTCACTTTCTTCAACAAGAATGTACTTATGCTAGAAATTTGCGATTGGTCATTCTGTTCTTGTCAATTATTTAAGTTTCAAAATTGTTTTATTGCATATAAGGTAATATGTTGTGATAAGAACACCAAAATAAAGCTGCTACAGACTACTTCAATGTTTGAGTAAGCCATGATGATACTGTGATAGGTCAAGAGACATGCTGGCATACAAGTCTCCCTGAAATCTACTGGTCGTTCCTCCATTATTATAACAAGGGCAAATTTGGTGCCTGCTCTGAAAATTGCCAAGCGGTTAGAAAGAGCCCAGCATGGCTAACAATCATTGAAGATTAAATTCAGAATCTACCTTGTACTATACGATCAGAGGCATACTCTGAACAGAAGTAACGCTCGAACAAGGTTTAAACCGCTACCAAGGGTGACCTCGCATAACAAAGGCAGCGAGTTGTTGTACACTACAAGCTCGAGTCATTTGGCTCTGTCACACATTTATCTATGTTTTGCTTGTTTGTGTCTTCACCACCTACTTTGATTAAAGACACGCCAGAATGAAAGATAGAGGCCCGAGTGAGAACTGACGAGATATGAAAAGGATTCCCAACAGTGGACGGGATTTGGAATACTTGGTGGTGACGTTTCCTCTCTCATTGCTCTTCGACCTCATTCGAACACGAATAAATATCGATGGGACTTGCTTATCTCACACTAAGTGTCATCGTTGCCTGTATTAAATGTTCTACCAGATCCAAATTTTGGCTGACATATTTCTGAAGCGACACTTTTGTGTAATTCCTATCTAATCACGTGATCACACTTTTCCGATTGTGTTATCTTTATATTGATAACACCCACCTATTTTACATATTACACTGATCTAATCGGCAGTGTAGTGTCTACATACTGTAAATCTCGGGTGCAATATTCAGAACAGATGGTTGATGTCGCCCTGACAATGCCACAACTGAACAAAGTATTAGCACGTGCTGCGATATAAAGAAAAGCGCTAGACAAACACTAGCCCTGATAACCAATCAATTGGTCGCTCAAAATTTCTTCCCTTCAATTCATTTCTGGTTTACAGAGACAATCCTTCCTACCTTCCTTGTTGATTTCAGAAATGAAACGTGACAATGGAAAATTCAATCTGGCTTTCTTCAGTTCCTTGATTCCAGGATAAATTTACCTAACGCTAATAATCAACGACAAATCTAAAGTAAACGCATTTATATTTATCGCCCAAGCGTTTTGCAGAGGGTATTTGTAAGAATTCTCAGAAATATTTTAACCACTTTATCATTCTTTATCTTCAATTGGAAGGGGCAAGCTATGTCAGGGATGACGTGTATATTTCATCCGTCAATGGAATAGGCATGGGCATTCCTGAAGAAGACGCAACTTCATGCTTGTCAAGTTACCGCAGTCGAGTCTTCTACAGTTCCATTCAATAAATCGCCCAAGTCCTGGAAAAGCCTTCAACTGCCACGGTCATCACTTTCACTTGAGTTTCTGAAAGTAGTTTTTATGACGAGTCAATTATTTGGATCGGCATGGCATTCACTATTCAAATGTCGTGCCGTGAATGAAACGTGGCAGAAATTATGTGAAGCTTACGTGTACACATCCAAGCAACCGATATAGCAATTTGCAGGAATTCATATTCAAAATAATATTTAGCTGGTACAGGCGAGCGCTGTCAAATATAATTGGTCAATTGCAATGCAGAGGTGTTGTTGGCGTGTTGTAAGCCCGGCCAGATAATGGTCTCGTGTCGTCTAATCATTCAGAGTCCTCCTGTCATGCAATATTTGATTGGACTCCACTTATGCATTCTCCTTTAAAAGGCAAAAACCACCGTTTTCAGTAGGTGGTGTAGCACTACACTACAGACCTTCGCGCTGTTCATCTAGATTCGTCCAAGGTCTTTCGTCATTGAACTTCACGTATTTTGAATTTATAGAAGTCATAAATGATGAAATAAACAGTCTATTTTGTATAAATGATCTAGAAATAAAACTTACGGTGAAAATGAACTCAAGCCTGGTAATCAAGATGTGAACGTAATACAAAAACCTTTGACTTGTTTTAATGGGACACTTCAGTTTGGCTGAATACGTTTTTCAAGAACAAAGATTTAACAAATGTTTTGCATTAATATGATATAGCGTTGTAATTGATGTCAGTGTCATTGAAAATTAACATTAAATGTAATATTACATTCAAAAGGTCCAACAATCATTTTCATTTAAGGTAATACATTACCAGGTCCATGGGACGTTTGTGATTTACGAAGTCAAGTAGGACCATACTGAACCACTGATAGTTAGTGGTGGCCCAGGTGACCGGAACTGGTAAGCGTACCCTGCTAGCATACTACACCAGTCAGGATTGGTCCCAAAATTGTCGAAATATTTCATGAAGTGATATTGCGCATGAATCACTACTAAACACGACTGAACTAATTTGGCATAATTGGATCTTGATATTTTTCAAATTTCTAAAATATGTTCGGTGCCCTCGCTTAATGTCGCAATATTACAAATTACTCATAAAACAAGTGTATAACTTAAAAGGAAATGCAGATGAGCTTACATTTGCAGAATAAACAGACATTACTTTACCATCCAATTAATCACAAGCTCTTCGATATCTAAGAAGTTGAGACACGTACACACCATATAAGCAGATGCAGACGGAACATCACTTGACAAGTCGGGGATAATTTATAATTTCAAAATCAAAATCATCGCCCTTTTGTCAAACAGGTCAGTGTGTCATCCAATACAACCCACGTGTAGGAACAGATCAAGGTATGTAGCTGAGCTCTTACCCTCGATTGTCTCTTTAATTTCCAACTCATCAGGATAAATATGATGTAAGTAATTTGATATATCTGGATTGTCTAGACTAATCAGAACATCAATATATCTGTGCTTGCTGTTAAAACGCCTTGCAAGTTTTTAAAACCTTGCTTTGTTGAGAGATTGTAGAAACTCTGCTTCGTATGAATACAGAAATAAGTCAGCAAGAACACAGAGTAACATCGCAGAGTAAAGTCGCAACGCTTGCATGCCTTTTGTTCCATGGTCGTCTGGGTAGACTGTTGGCTTCTCATATTAAAATGAGCTCCAAAGGTGTTAAAGTTTTTGGAGGCTTTGTTTGTGGTTGATAATTACATGAGATTATGCGAAAAATACGACGAGATGGCATCGTACTGCCAGTCGCATAGCAACCAGAGTTACTTTGTGAGCTCTCAGGCCAGAAACACTGCTTCACGCCTATCAAAACATAACACGCCAGCAGTTTCATAACATGTCCTTCCTTGACACACGTGTAAAAGCGGGTATGACTGACCGTAAACCATCGATCGAGTAAAACCAGACAGTATCGATAAAAGACTTTCAAATTTGGTTCAAACACACTCATTATATATTCACAAAAATATGAGAGGAATTTTTAAACGGTAAACTCATTTTCCTGAAGCTTAAAACACTCCCGTTTTCGCCAGAACGTCAATTCTGCTCAGCACCACACGACAACAACAACACAAATTTTGCCGAACATACTTTCGCTTAACAATTGGCGAAAATCCGAAAATTACCGAAGAATTCATGGTCGGCACTCTTCGGAAAAGAGAGGCGAGAGCAACCTGAGGCGAGGCGAACATGGATGGGTTACGTAACCGCTTCACGCCTTAAACAATACCCGTTGCCACTCTATCTCTATGGCAAGAAGAAGTGCACAATTTGTACTTATTGGTATGCCAATATAAGTTTTAAATAAAATCGGTATTATCGGTATTGATTTAAACGTAGCTTAAAGGTAGAAATTAGACCACCTAAACTCACCACTTCTTACAGCTGTCTCAATCCGACTGATGGGTGAGGCCTTGGAAGAAACTGGTGAAATGAACTGGAAACCCAACAATGGACGAACTGTGGAATTATTGATACCGTTGTCCCTCTTCTTTGATTTAACCATTCCATGTTATCATAAATATTAAAATGTGACTTCACGTCTTAAATTCGGTCTATTACGTAAACATATCTGTATCAAAATATTCTATGTACATTTTCACTCGGACATTCATGAAACGACACAGATACTGAAGACTAGAATAGATTCCGATTAATATCTGTTAGGCTGATATCCACCCTTTTCCCTAGTTTGTTTCAGTACTGCACGCCACGTAGTGGTGGCACTTTAGATATGGTTTGCATAGCTTCAAAGAATTACCTCATTTTTTAACATAAGAAATGTAGACGGCACATAGTGTAAGATACAAGATCAGTGCATTTTAAAATTACGAGAATATTACAGAGTGATATGTTTTCAACTTGATATTTTTAGGCCATTTAGTAAAAGACTGTGGAGAGGAAATTTACATAAGGGCAGAATCTCGATGTGACATAAGGTAGAACGTCGAGGTAATGATTGGAAATACTAAAATGCGTCTTTGTTATGTTTGATCACCTGTGGAAATGGCGTAATCCCTACTCAAAGAGGAACAGTTAGTTTGAGTATCAGGTGAAACACTTTATAACACACATTTCCGGCATTCAATTTGAGTCAATGATCAAACTTCATTCAGTTCGTTTGTAATGCTATTTATAAATTGTGTCATCCTGTCAATAAGCTGATTGTACTAATAGGCAAGGAACAAACTGTGCCGGATAAACGAATTCAAAAAAATTAAAAATTTGAAAGTAGCACAAAACATTGAATTTGGCAATGTGCCATTTCTGTCTAGCAGAACACTCTTATCGGGCATAGCAAATACGGTGGAAAATATTGTGCTTCGCTTAGATAAACGGGCTTTGGAAAATATCAATGTTGTGAAAAATTAACGCAGGTGGTAGATTTCGAAATCGGTATTGGTAGGAATTATGATGAGGTGGCCGTAAGTACAAATCAGTCTATTACACTCATCCTGTTTTTAAATTGATAGCCTCAATGCCAAGAAGAGGGAGGCTTCAAATCTTCTCGATATTTCTACGTACTGCGGGACCATCATCTCACTGACGAGTCAAGAGCTTAGAGTGACTGAATAATGAACGTCAAAGTAAATGCTTTTGTAAAGGCAACCATGGTGTAATATAACACATGTTCAATGTACCATGAATGCCTTTGACTCGATTGACATAAAAAAAACTTTAAAAGAAAAATAAACGAAAGAGAGAGAATTAAAAACATTACCACTTTATTTTTTTCCATATTGGTATTAGCAAACAATATGCTTTAAAAATACAAAGAGAGAGAATGGTATCAGGAGTAAAGTTGTCAGATTATGTCAAATATGCTGCTTTCACGTCGAATTTGCTGTTAGATAAAATTATCAAAAGGTTAACATTCAAGTACACGTACACGTTGCAGTATATTAGAGAGTTTTTAACCTAATGATTTGACTACAAATCTGTAACATTTTCATTGAAAAGTTAAATCAAATGTCAATGCAATATAATTGATATCTGCTACACATGATGGTAGTATGAGAAAATTATTCTAAAAACACAAACAAATGAGATCTATTACACTTCAATAATAAGATACTCAGCGATGAAGGATCTCCATATTAAGATTGTTTCTCTGACTAAAATGCATAGATAATATACGTCATTGATTGAGCAAACTAGCTTGATCTACATTACAAGCTGATATGCATGAAACATCATAAACATGATTAAAATTCCTAATTATATCATACCAGTATATGATGGCGCAACTACAGCGATCTGATTCGTCAAGACGTGAAAAGAATCGTGCTTTATTCGCGATGTGGCACGGTTGGCACACGCGCGAGCTCTTGGCAAAAGCAAAAATCCTTTTTTAACTTCAATGCCAGAATATAAATTAACTGTTATGCTGGAAGCGCAATAAATCACCCGGCGACGGTATATCACTCTGTTTGGACCATTTCACTTCATATATGCACTCGCCATCCTCGTGAATACGTGTCGTGAACTGGTCAAAATCTCTGTGTATCCTACACACACAGAGATTTTGTCGTAAGCACATGCATCATATAAGTAAATAACCATGTACAAATTGACGAATTATTGTATGCCTTTTGTCTTCTAAGCTAAAAATGTTATGAAAGATTGGCCTAGTTCGGAACTGCACTTAGGACATAAAAGTCACAGATTAGTTAACATCTTGTGATTGTCATTTAGGGCCAAAATTTTGTTACAATAGTAAGCATTGGGCTTGGCAAAGTGTCACTTATGACAAAAATCTTGTTACAATGGTAAGCATTGGGCTTGGCAAAGTGTCACTTAGGGCAACAATCTTGTTACAATGGTAAGCATTGGGCTTGGCAAAGTGTCACTTAGGGCAACAATCTTGTTACAATGGTAAGCATTGGGCTTAGCAAATACTGCATCTCATAAAAAATTACAAGCTTGATTCTCATTTGAAGAGCCTACGATACGAAATATATTCCACGGTTCGATGATCGTCATATTTCAAGAGAAATACATCACCAAGATGAAGGGAATAAATTACCTGCACCTTAAATTAATCGAACCTTTGCGAAATCCTCTATCCAAATGGACGTCTTCCACACCTCATGACAAGAAAATTTCTGAAGTAATACTGGGTTATCAAAAACTTGTGATAATGTGAATACAAATCATAAAGTTATAAAAACCGAACACAATAAATATAAATGGATATTAAGTTTACTTCTGGTTACAATTACTACTAAATAGGTGAAAGGAAATGATCGTTGTAACGACCCCACCTTATCCGAGATAGTCCGTCTAAAAAGTCACTAATTTCACCCATTACATCGCTGAACTTTGGTTGAATCAAGAATATTCATAAAGATATACAATATTGTCTCTCTTAATGTTATTTTAGGATGATTCTAAAACTTCTGTATTGAACAAATAATTTGTTTGGAAACAACTACTACAGGGCATGGCAACTGTAACATTTTGAGACAAACGATATTGATGTTTTTAGATGTATCTTGTCGTAACAGTTCGTGTACATTTATTTTGAAATTATCCTGTTAATGTTTTTTCCCCTATCTTCAAAATTTTTCTTCTGCTTATTTGACTTTGTTGTGTATACCAGTACTTGTTTATTGTGTATCTGTGCTGCGCTGTTTGCGTTTGCCATATCGAGTTTGTTACTATGGATCTTTTAACTATGATGAAAATTAATGCTTGGTGGTATTGTTCTGATTGTATTCTGATATCTGTCTGAAGTTATTCATGTGAATCGAAGTAGTGTAACAACGATGCCAAGGCGAGAAAAATGTTGTGTTCTTATTCAATCATATCTAAAATATATTTCTAAAAGGTATCAAATATATGTGTCTAAGTTGCCTTACTTATTCGGAAATAATTGGACAAGACTTTGTCACAGTTCTTCCTAAAACGAAGGGTATTACATAATAATGACACAATACATGAACCCACAAAAAGCGAACTAATTTTCATTAAAACGGCTCTTAACTCTGTATACAAAAACCCTGTATTATATTAATTCAAAACATATTTTATTCTCAGTAATATTTTCCCCTTCCTCACTGATCCATGCCTTCCATGCTTATCGACATCACAATCCCAGTATACTAAACATTAGTTTCGTTCAGATTCAAGATTAAAGTCCCATTTGCTGCGCATTTTCGCACTTTTTTCAATAAAATTGTTTAGATCAAAAGTATCCTATTTAAAAATAATTACCGATGGGCGATCACAAAAAGTTTACCAAACTTCATGTCTAAATGTATCATTTTCAACTTTTCAGCACAATCTTGAAGCGTGCCATAGCAACTGTAACTCGTTGGCAACCGAACTTATCGATGACAACACTGCATGTTGTTAGACAGTACGTTTTGTGTCAGCAAGGCAAAAACTTGTAATACAACATTCTTCAGAAACAAAATAAAAACAGATCATATCACACCTTGTCTTTACAGATTACATTGGCTTACAGTTAAGCAAAGGATAGAATTCAAAATTCTTTGCATGACTTATAAGATACTCAATGGTCACGCTCCAAAGTATTTAGGTGAATTGCTTACAGTCCGTGACACTCAGCGCACACTTCGCTCTCACTCTAGTGTTGTAAATTTATATCAGCCAATAGGAAACACAGTGTATTACGGTGATAGGGCTTTCTCAATTTGTGCTCCTCGCTTATTCTCTGCCAATGTTACATATTCGAGCGGTTCAGTCATTCGATGTTTTTAAAAGTAAACTGAAAACTCACCTTTTTACGTCTTTTTATTCATATTTTTTGTAGTTTTTATGATGATTTTACCTTTGCTTTTTTACTGTCAGTTTAAAACAATTTTGTTTCATCCTTCTCTTTGTTGATTTTAAGTGTAAAGCGCATTGAGATTATTTTTAATGTAATGCGCTATATAAGAAATAAAGATTAAGATTAAGATTAATATTAAAAACATACTGAAAATTAATCGAGCCGATGTCTTTTTGATAATAAAAACATTATCTCTTCATTCATTACATTGAATGTAATTTGCAAAAGCTGTCGATTCTGTTGTGATTATCAGCATGGTTCTGATGGTTCAGGAAGAAAGTAGCTTGGGACTCTTCCTTTAAGGTGTTGTTCGCTCTCGTCATCGTTGTTGTCAGCTTTTGGAATTTCAGGATCTTCATCCCGAGTGCTGACAGGGTGGATATAGTCGTCATTTACGTCATCTTTTTCTCGCATAGCCATGTAGATAATGGGCTCTCCTCGAGTGACCTCACCATCTGTCTGGCCTTCAGAGTGCTTCAACACTTTAGTGTGCTTGTTCATAGTCCTGTCCTCAGGAGGATTAGGTTTTAAGGTGTCTAGACTTTCAGACTCGACCGGAAAGTAGTTTGGGACTCTTCCTTGTTGGTCGCTGTCGTCATCGTTGTTGTCAGCTTTCTTAGATTCTGGCACTTCATCTTGGGTGCTGACAGGGTGGATATAGTCATCATTTACTTCACCGCTTTCTCGTATAGCCATGTAGAAATTAGGATCTCCTTGATTGACCTCACCAGGTTTCTGGCCTTCGGAGGGCTTCGGCATCTCAGTGTACTTGTTCATGGTCCTCTCCTTAGGGGGATCAGGTTTTAAGGTGTCTAGATTTTCAGACTCGTTCCCCAGAGGGCGCATCATCAACCAATTTGGAGGTTGTGGTTGGTCACCTTCCTGAAAGGAAAATTATATCTTTTTTTAGGTGCTGGTTGGACGAAGAAGTAGGACCTTCAAAATTACATGTTATAGAGTCGCTCTGCCGGGTACAATGCGCTTGTAACCTTATTGATATTGAGATTATGTCATTTGCTGGAAGGAACTGCGACAGGCAGAAGCATTGCGATTAAAGCTTTTAGCCAGGTGTATGTGATGAAGTCAACAGTATCAATCATGCCGTGCCTACGATATATTCCTCCTATTTTAAAGCACCGTATACATTCACAAAGTCTCTGTAAATCCACATAGGTTATTGTCGCCTCCCAATTTTTTCTACCGGGTATATTTAAAAAGATGGGACGTGGGACAGCTCGTTAGGTTACGTACTCTATGACCGTGAAAGTTACGCATTAAAGAATGACAAAATACATTTGAGTAGGGGGCTGCTAGTGTTATAATGGATACTAAAAGACACATTCAAGACTTCAGAGTACAAGCTGAAAAACCAGTCACGCATGGATAAAATTTGTCTGCATGTCAAGCTGCAGTGTCCGATGTCGCGCGTGTGCAGCTATATTTAGTAACAAACCTGTAACCGTGAACTACGCTATTTGGCTTTTGCCACTACTACCTAAGTTTCCTTGTTTCATAATCAGTCAATCAAGACTTTGCTAAATTTAAATCCTTCCATTAATAATCGTTTACAGTTAGAAATGTTAAGTACATAAATGTAATAATATGAAACTTAGTCTATGACTTATATAATTATTTGAAGTACATTATGACCGACATTTATTATTCAAACACTTGATAGATCTCATACTTTTTGTCTACGTGGTCATCTTATACTACTGGAAGCTAAATGCCTGTAGCTCACGCAACGCAAACGACTGAGAGCATAGCAATAAAACTGACCAAAGACAATTTAAACTGTGCAGGATGAGACAGCATATTGTTATGCTACATCGATTTGACATTTAACTTAATAGTGCATATTGTGTGTGTTTTATAGCAAGATTCTCTCTTGATGTGTGTTTTCGTTTGGTTGGTCAATAACTAAATGCTGTATCATCTCTTGCTATCTTTGTCGGTTTTTGACCAGTGTTATTCGAGGTTTTCCTAGCAATTAGCGGCCCTTGAGCCGCAAACGTTGTAGAAAGGAAAAATCACTTACACATCTTCTACTGTGTATTGTAAATTAATCATGTTGAAAAGAAAAATAAATGTGATCATATTACTATTTCGATGAGTATATTATGAAAAACTGAATATTTAAACAGACTGAAACGGAAACATGTATTAACTTAATTTAACTTACGGTAGGTAGGCCGCCTCTTCTCTCAACCCAACTGAGTCTCACTGTTTCATTCGCTTCTGTGTTATTTGACTTGCCTCAGCGTGCAAAAAAGATTATACAAAACAATATACAAACACGATGTTAGAAATTACCGGACTATTGCTTCAGTCAGCTTTGGTCCGAATGAATATGTGAGTGTGCAACGGAATGCAGAAATGTTTGATTGAGAGCAGGACACGGGAGGTGCTGTTGCATCGACAAGGTAGACGGTCACCGCATTGACGTACACGGATATAAGAGAATCCGGTCCCACAATGTACCGGCCCCGCGACAGACTTGACCCACGAGCCACTGTTGATCACCACTGCCAACTTCGTCTAGTAATACTTGGCAAGAATTAGTCAAATGGCAGGAATATAGAAAAAACTAGCAGTTTTCTCGGCATTTAACCGGACACACGAGCATACGCAGCGCGACGACCACTGCACTTTAAAAGCAGTGACTTATTCTTCAATTGTCAATGATGCTAAACCCAGAATTAGTTGGTTCAAAAAATAACAGATGTTTTCCTTCTCAGCAAGAATAATAACTAACCTTGTTCGCGTACGCCAATACAGTATCAGGCCAACGGTGACAAGGACTATAAACAATACGATGGCAATGGTAGATACGCTGACCAAAGCAACAAGACAGTTTTCGGTCGATTGTACAACTGAGGGAATTAAAAGAAAAAATAAATATCAGCAGCAAATAACTTATTAATCCCTGTGCTTTAGACAATCATTTTAACAGCTCCAACATGAAATGAGATTTTCTGTAATAGTTTTCACATAAGTACAATAGACTAAACTTCGATAAACTTCCTTTGCAGAAAACTTAAAACTGTGAATGCTCCTGCAGAAAACTGGAAACGGTGAATGCTCCTGTCGTAATTAAATGTGAAATATACGGAACGAGAGCGTGAAACACTAATTTTTCAGGATTATGAAACCCGTCTGGACTCTCAATGTTATGCTTCAAATTATTTAGGCATTTGTATTAAGATCTCTACTGAGTTTTCCTGTACAGATATTGAATACCCTTATGGTAGTTATAAAATGAGTTCATATGAATGACTATTGAAATTACAGGAATTGTACTCATGCAGCTTGATTTCAAAATTGTAATAGCCACTATTTTTAAAATGAAACGTGTGAAACAACGGATATTATACGTACTTGCTACCGGTGTTGGCGTTATAGAGAACACTGTTGTTACTTGGAATACGTCAATGAGAACAGAACATGATCTGTACATATTTAAAAAGAAAAACGGTGGTTAATTGTTACATGTGTTTCAAAGGAGCCTACATCCAGCCAAAGTCTTCTTCTCTACCTCAGGTGTATTTCTTGCGATCGAAAAAAGTCAAAGGACACACACTAGGTATACTGTCACCCATCCCAATTTTGCCACAGTTACTATGGAAAGAGAAAATCTAACCAATCACAGATTTTAAGCAGGTGGCCGCTGTTTATAAACAGCGCCCTCACACGGGCATTTTAAATACCAAGGAACGTCCATTTGACCGTATATGGGCACATTTGGATTACAGGTGACTGTATACCTTTAATTACATAAAGTAACATAAAAATAAAATAAAAGAATAAGAAACAAACCCAAAAGGAAGATAAAAGTTCTTCAGTAGAAGTTCATGGCTTAATGCTGTAACCAGAAAAAAGTAAATAAGGGCTATGTACCAATTTTAAAACACTTATTCAGAACCCTTGATGCAACAACTAGAAATTATTGTATAACATGTATTGAATAATGAAACATTCTTCAAACATGCCTTCAGTTCTTTATGGACCTTCAACCTTTCTTATTTCCCCCTCCCCCCCAAAAAGTCATTTAAGTCAGTCTGTCTTTGTAAGATGAAAGTACTTCACTGGCTAAATCATTGCTCAATATTGTCATCGAATTTTACTCAATAAAACAAAATAAACACCACAATTGCTGATAATATCCGTCAGCGATTATCCAATCATTGCTTGGTCTTGTTTTATTTGATAAACATTTTAAACCCGCCTGAGCTTTCTCTAAGGTAAGTAATCCTTTACAGAGCTCTGCATTGTCCTGAAATCTTTCAATATGTTCTCGTTGTTTGTTCTTTATTCATAGAAGCCATTTAGCTCTTGCGCTGTACCCTTCTGTAATATAGTCATTTACCTAAGAAAAATTCCCTGAACACATACTATTCATGAGAATTGAATGATTTATAGGAACGCCGACCAATAAATAACCTAAATACTATATGTCCCAGTCTGATTGTTTTGTCACCTCTCCTTCGCGTTGGTTTTTCGGAAGTTAATAGTTAACTTCCAATTTAAAAATTTCAAAGGTCCTGTTTCTTCCTTATACCAGCCGATAGTCTAATAGCCATATTCTAAATAATTTGAATTTGAAACTCTATAAAACCTGCTCAATAATGATGTCATCTAGTATATTGATGAAAGATATGTCTTAAGATCAGGAAGTGCCCAACAACTGAATACTAACCCTTCTCCGTTTTCCGGATCACTTGTCTTCACAGCAATTGTCAAGTTATAGGTGCCAACATCAAGTACATTGTTCACTAATATTTCACCTGTGTCAGCGATTATGGTAAACGCATCCTGTTTAAAATTAAACCAAGTTAAGGCTGAATGAGTTAATAAGGTGCTTTAAATAAGTTGATGTGTCTTCTTAATTTGTGACTTAATGAATCTCAGTATGCGCTTTCTTTGAAGAGATGGCTGTGTGTGAACATTCTGGCATCATGGCAGTGTTTGTCATAATTTAGAGGATAAAACATATTAATCAAACTTATGGTCCGAGAAGAGGTGAAAAATGTTGTTGCGATACCGCTGACTTCTTTTTTCTTCAAACGTCGTACTTGAGCCCGGAAAGCGGCCAGATTTACATTTTTGTACAAATCTAAGAAAACTATATTACCTACCCATGTACTTGCAGATATAATGTCGTAAAACAGATTTGGCAAAGGCGTTGTTCCACTCTGTCTTGGTTCAATGGTAATATTCAGTGGTTCTCCTGGTGGCGTGTGTTCAGTTATATTTATAAAATATTCATCTGGAACAAGATTTTGTTTTCATAAGCGAAATTACCACTTCCGGATGTCCTTTCTGGTTAAACTACAATGATTTGAAATTTTTGCCAATTTTAGTCCAACAGTAGTAGGAGACTTAATCTGGGTTACCTACTACGAGCGATGATGCTCCTTTCAACCGTGAAGATGAAACACAGCAAAACTACGACTACAATTCACGGTATGGCTAACACGATTGGAACTAATTTGGGATAATTGGATGGTGAAGTAATGACTATTTGATCTGCAAATGTAAGCTCATCTGCTTTTCTTTTTTAAGTTACACACTTGTTTTTATGAGTAGCTTGTAATATCACAACATTGAGCTTTAGGACACCTAAATCTTTTGAGAAATTTGAAAAATATGAAAGTCCAAGTAATCCCAAATTAGTTCCTGTTAACGACATTTAAGATATATCATGTACTGACAGTGATGATATGAGCTACAAAGTGACACTTCAAGAAATGTCTAGATGGATGATTTGTTCTAGGTCTTTTCCAATCTATGAAACTTTCCTTACCTTCTCTGCATCTCGGTGTGTATTCGTATCTGAAGGACACAGACAACCACGATGCTGCAGGATTCAGATTGGTCCTTGTATATGGTCCTACGTCGATTGGTTCAATGTTTCTGACGACTAATATAAGCTAAAGAATGAAAAAAAAACACTGATACTAGAAAAAGCGTTCTATTCACCTTTGTTCTAGTATCGATGTAGAAATGCTGAAATAAATAAAATATATATTGCACTAAAAGTCATATGAGAAGAAAGACCGCACGCAGAGTCGTTAAAAGTTACGATTTTGTTACCAAAAGAACGAAAATTTAATTGTCGTAAAAATTAATAGGATCTTTACCTCAATGTCGATAGTAGATATAAGATTTAATGTGTATAAGTTATCCGTGGTTGTAATGACACCATTCGTTTGATTGATATTGAAATAATCTGATGGATTAACGGGTCCAATGCCTTCAAAGCGAGCCCTGGCAATGTGATAAAAACTGTCTGTGTTCTTTCCGATATCAGGGTCCCTTGCCTTTATGGTGGCAACCACATCTCCAGCACTGCCATCCTGTTTAAAATGATCAAAGAGAAAAAAATCAGAACAGATAGTATAATTTGATGCCACATACGATACGTTTATTAGAAGAACACAAAAATCCGATGCAAACTTGTTTTCGAAACGATACCGGACTGATTTTAATCGAAACACCCAATAAGTAATGTCTCCATGCCAAACATTTCGATCGATATTTGAAAAAAAAGATCAACTTTACCCACTTTTTCATCAAAAAATGTTTCCCCGGTGTTTGTGTTTTCAAACTGCTGCATGGAAAAACTTTCGTAGCATGAGGTTAACATTTTCCAGAATCAATGCTATCATGAAATTTTTTACTAGAAAAACTGCTATGTATGAATTTTAATGCCTGAAAATAAAAATATCGTAGGATTATATATCGTAAATAATTGAATTTATATTTATTCGCACTTCCTCTGGAGCTTTAAATAAAACTGGATCAACATCACTGGGTCATGATTTGACGTGAAATGATTTCATTGATGTTTCAATCCAAGTTAATAATAAAATGGTACTTATTAGGATATTTGAGTCGCGATACATACCTGTGTGATTGTGGCGTTAAGTGATTGGGGTAGTTCTGGGGCATTGTCATTTGCGTCTTCAATAGTAATGGTCACAATGACAGTCGCAGATTTAGGATCTGGAGTGACGTCATGAGCTGAAATGATCAACTCAACAGATGCTATAGCTTCTCTGTCGAGTGCCTTGCTCACAGTTATATGTCCACTTAGGCTGTGTACAGAAAATAGTCCTGCATATAGAGGAAAGAATAGCGGATATCTTACATTTCGTTGACGTCATTTTTACCGCAGAGCACATAATTTGCAGAATATGAATTTTTCATGCTTTCTTACCACCCTCAAATTATCTCTCTGAAATATCCAAGTCACGGACGATAACATGGCGTTTCTCAATGTAATTCCTTTTAAGACCTTGTGTCCCTGTGTTTATTGAAAATTCTACCTGAAACGTTTTCTGATAATATTCTACAAAGTAATTTACTAAAACATCGCTGTATTTGGTATTTACATGCCATAATACCAAAGTTTGTAATGAATTGTTGATGGCGCAATCAACAGTCCACAAATTCCATCAATTAAATCGAATTTTTAACGCTGTACGTTCAATTACCAGGGATATCATCATGCTGTTTACTTAAGTATGATTAAAATACACACCGTGACCCTCTCGACATTATTTGAAACTTGCACTTATTAATTATTATAACCACGACTCTCCTTTACGCTACCCATTTATACAGACATAAAGCTCATCTCACCATCGTCATTGCCTCCAACAATATCGTAATAGACTTCTCCATTTGCACCTGCGTCATCATCTGCTGCTTGTGGTGGGTTTTGGGGCTCGGTCTTCAATTCAGTCCCAATCAAAGAATTTTCATTAATCTTTGCCCTGTATGCTTCAGATCTAAATTGTGGAGGGAAGTTTACTTGCATGATGTTTATTTCGACCTGAAGGTATATTAGAAAGGGAACTATAAGCCTAAGATGTTGAATGGGCTGTTTTGTAAGCATATCAAAGTTCCCTTGATTTCAGATTCAGTTATTCATTCTCTGTTTGCAAAAGGTAACTTTTCTGTCACATGATGATCGAGGCAAACAGTCTGTTCTGTTTGGTTTTATTGGCTTATCTTTGGATCTGCATCCTACTAAAACTTGCGTTTCGATCCCTTGGTGATCAGACCTGCTGACCGCATATATTTCCCTCACAAACATTCATATCTCTGACAGTTAAATTTCGTTGGTTTTGAACGATGACATTTCATACTCAATGAATGGTGATAAAAACCGTATGGTTTTTTGCTCAAGAATTTACAGTTTATAAAATTTTCACAGAGAAACTAATGTTTAATGTGCCCTAAAAGAAATATTCTACGAACCATTGAGATGCTACTCAGCGGATCTATTCCCATGTCTTGAGATCTCACTAGCAGTAAACAAGATCCTGACGGTTGGTCATATAGATGGTCTGTAGTAATGATTTGTCCAGTTGTTGCATTTATCTTGAAATGATTCTGACTGCAGTTCCCGCCACCTTAAATAAAAGAAATTGTAAATATGAAGATTAAAATGTATTTCATACTTCGGAAAAATGTTATCAAAAACTAAATGCGATGCAGTGCCATACCATACCATACCATACCATACCATACCATACCATACCATACCATGCCATACCATACAATACCATACCATACTTAAGGGTTATTACACGAAGTTTGGCGATACCGCATCGTATTCGTGCTATATGTCCCTACTTTGACGAGCTTTGCAGGAACGTTTCAAAATGCAGGCACAATACCAGAATACGAAGCGGTATCGACCAAACTTCGTGTAATAATCCTTTTGTCATACATGCATTCATTGTTCACGACTGTTTTCCTATGGATTTTCGTAAATAAGCGACGAAATCGACTGAAATCGACCTTGCTTGTTCCTCGTTGTACAAAATAGAAAGTTGGTTTCTAAGGTGTTGTGGCACCGTATCACTTGAAGCTTTTATTCCGCTTTACAGTTATTCCACAAGAAGCCAGGATTATGGTACACATTTAGAATGAACAATTTAAATATAAAGATGTCGGCAAGAGCATTTATATTTAGGTTTAGCATTGCGGTAGATGTGAAACATAGGCTGGAGTGTGTAACATGAGGTTTTCGCGACCGTTTTGAAAAGTAACTTCACCCCCTGCGAAAGTTATGAGGCCAGTTTTTTGATTTCAAGCTCGATTGAGTAACTTTTCAGCGCAGAGAGCAAGCAGCTGTACGACATGTAGCTATCAATGCACAATGGATATAATAGCCGTACCCAGTCAACTTATCTCGAAGAATCATCCATGTCCTTAGACGTGCAATATGCCAACTTTACCGTTGTGACGTTTCTTACGGTAATGCAATGGACATATTTTGACCGCACTCACTTTGGATTTGTTTCTAGTCACCTTGGAGATTAGTTTACACCTAACGGTAAATTTGATCGACAGCGCTGTCGTTGAACTGTTTGTTGATGTTGGCTAGCAACGCAACATTTTCTCCCAGTCCTTTAAGGTAAATTGTTCGAATCAGTGTTCTCTTTGACGCCGCTATGCAAATTATATTCATACTGGTTGATCCGGCCGAGCACTTAGAATAGCTCAAAAATCTGCTCAATGGAGAACAGTTACCCGTAGGGAGTAGTTGACCGTAGGGAGCAGTAGGCCGGTTTTGAGAAATTGCCCGTAATTTCCCAAGTTGGTTATACCGAGGAAGGTACACCTATCCGAATAGTATGTTAACTTTTCTGTTTCAAGTAATAAATACGTAGTTGGCTCCGACCTCACTTCTTATCTCTTTGCTTTCATCTTATAAAAGTAGTGCTAGGCTGTTCCCCTTTGCTCTTACTCCGTCCGGCCCTCGACCTCTACAACGAATTGATCGTACCCGAATCCCGCCCTGAATAGTATTACCCTCCCCCTTCATTGCTGACTCGACTTTGACCTCGTTTGAGATTGAGCCCGCGAACGGAAAAGTAACACTATGTTAAAAAGGAATTTGTGAGCTGATTACGGAAAACTTGATTGAAGGAAGTACATCGGCGTAACTAGTTCATGTACGTTTCGTTGCAGTACGAAGTATTTATTGTTGACTCGTATGTTTTCGCTTGCCTAAATGGGACTAAAACTTCAGTGTTTTAACAACGTAAACGAAAGTTTGACTTTCCTTGGAGTATCAGTGTCTGAAACCTACACAGAGCAAGATCATAACCTCTGAATTTCAAATCGGGGAATATACAAATCGGAAGCATATGGGAACTTTCTCTGTCGCGAGTATTTTCAGTTTGTTGTCTAATTTTTGGCTACACTCGATATAATTCAGTACCTAGATGTTTAAACTTGTCAACAGGGAACTTGTCGTATAGAGGTTCTGTCATGATGCACATGCAGTTGACGTAAGAGGACCGTACTCTTCACCAGCATAGGACCATGAACAAGCGTACTGAGTAGGCTGTGAACGATGAGGTCATATCGGTCACAATATGTGTAAATTTTCAATGCTTTCATTTAGTTGTCTTTGGTAAAACTGTACTGCAATACCCAAGAATTGAATGCAAAGAACGAACGTTTGACCCTAAATATAAATGATTTTTCGGAGTGTCATAAGTCTTGTTCACTCAGCTGTTTTACATACATGAACATGCCAACGAAGGTCACGCATACTAGTACGCCAAGCTGCACGTACGTAGTTATGGTTAAATTGAAAAAAAATGATTCATAGTTTAACATGTTAGAATAAAGGTTATATCAGTTCCCTTTAAACAATAGGAGAATGGCGATACAGGCATGGCAAGGATGACAATACAATAAAATACCATACAATACTGAAAATGGATTTATTGTTTGCGTCTAGAGAGAAAGACAAAGCATAATTATGTGTGATAGTTTGAGTGATTTTAGTTATATTTCCGGTAGCATCTAGCAGCGTCCAATTCACAAATATTCCACTGCATCGCTATTTCTGCGGATATGTTCAAATAGCATTTAAATATCATGACAAATGCATTAGAGTTGTCACAAAAAAGCTCACAATGACCACATGCATATGCAAGTGATTGTTCGTAACTACATTCTTTACGAATAAAGTTCTTCATAACTTTATGTTATTTTTTATCTTCATCATAAATATTAAACATTGTCGAATACCGGACAAATCATGCAAATCTTTTCATTTCCTGTAGGATAGCGAAGCTTTGGCATGACGCCTCTACTGAACATAATATACCTATAATAGCATATGTGATCATGGCGTTAATCCCGATATCTCTATCCACTGCAGATACCATAAACACATTGGTGTTTGGTGGAGAATCCTTCGGTAGTGGTGCATAATAGTTAAGATTTTCAAACTCAGGTGCATTGTCATTGTAGTCTTCTATTTTAAAGCTAATCAGCAGAGGTGTAGATGTTTTCCCCGGAGAGCCCCTGTCAACTGCTACAACCTTTATGGTATGAGTGTCCAGAGTTTCCCGGTCAAGTAATTTTGCAGTTCGAATTGATCCAGAAATCTCTGAAAAGTGTCAAATGTCAAGCAGAAGATAAAATTTATTTAAAATTTATGTCGTCAGGTTTAATATCAGAATTCCTGACTCAATCCACTTTTATTTCATTGAATACATCATTATGTAATTTAATGCCTCTTAGATTTGTTTTGTGCATAAAGTCACGAAAAGCAAGAAAATACAAAGGTCTTACAGCTTGATGCACCCATCGAACAATTCTGTTATACCATGTGCTTTTTGAAACTCAGGATGTTGACAACTACTTTGCGTAATGAATTTGTATCACAGTAACCAAGATTTGATTCGCAGGAAATTAATGCACTAATTTACGTTTCTAACATCTAGGAGTAATATTCTACCCGTTGTTAAACTGATGATAGTATTACCACATAAAATTGATGCGGATAATAAATCTAACACTTGTGAATATTCACCTGTGACATGAAACGTGCCATTTGAGTCGTCCTCAAGCTGGAAGAACATTTCAGCATTTTCGCCTATATCGTCATCACTTGCTGTTACGTAGGTCACCTATCAAAAGAACATAAGGGAAATGTAACCTGGGTTACAGCATTGATCTCTTCCATTGAAAGTCTAATCTGTGCATAAATTTACCGGAAAATCCATTTTGAAGCTTTAACCAATGTTGAAAACATAGGGTATTTTACAGATTATATGCACATTAATGTACTTAACTGTAAACCTTGCTACATATTTTCTTTGATTACGCCAATTAAGCCTATAACCAATGTTCCTGTGATAGTGTAAAATCTGGACTTTAGCAATCTACGCTATGCATTTAAATGTAGTAGGTGTAGAAATCACATTTTTCAAATCGTGTTAAAATTGCTTTGAAAATGTTACGAAATTGAATAACAGTATTATGATTTTGTCATAGAAATGATTTTCGACATTTCTATATTGGACATGTAATTTCAAATCAGTTGCTCCAGGCTTCAGGAATAAGTGAAAGCCAGCTCCAGTTATTGTAAAAGCTTAATATATAATATCATGAATGTCAGTTAGATATATTGTATTGGATAGACTATACATGTACAAAACCAAAAGCTCTAATAAGAGACAGATACTTGTAATACCTCAGTTCCGATTCCTATATTTTCATTTACATCTAATATTGATGAATCTGTTGCTATATTCGGCGCATTGTCATTTTCGTCCAGAATTTGAACATGAAGTGACACCTTGGTATTTAGAGATGGTGACCCTTGGTCACTGGCCTTCAACAGAGAAAGGAAATAGCAGTTACTTTTATTTTCTCACCATTTAGCTTATTCTAAAAGGTACACATATATGCACGTTTGTGATTTGGCGTTTGTGGGTGGTACGAATAAATTGTTTCATGGCTTTCAGAGAAAAAGAAAGAAAATAAAGGTATTAAAAAGTAACAATAAAATACCTGATATAATACCTGATATTGTTTTACCAGGGATTAGATTACTTTCATTACAATAAACGAAGATGTCAGATAAATTCTGATTGAAAAACATGGAAACATAGATTGTTAATTTTAACTTACCTCGATTATTACACTGTAACCATCTCGAGATTCCCTGTCGGCTTCAATTATAACACTGAAGACTCCAGTGAAAGGATCGATCTCAAATATGCCATCTTTAGGTGGAAAGTTAAACATAAATACACAATACAAACATGATTTTGTAAGGTTTATCAACAAATCACTAGGATGAAACGTTACTTCATAACAGCAGCAGATAAACCGCGAAAGATAAGACACAAAAAAGAATATTGCCCTGCAACAACAAAGGGAGTAAAAGCTACAACATATAAATAAAACGGGAAAAAACGCCTACCCACAAAAATCTGCAAAATGTTACGTTGAGGGCCTTGCGAACGTATTGAGATGTATTTTTCCGTAAACAACTAATCATATCTACAAGATACACAAACCTTCATTTCCGTCGGCAATGCTGTATTCAATCTGTGAGTTAGGACCATCTTGATCTCTGTCTTCAGCTTTGAATTGAACAAATGACGAATTGAGAGAATTCTCCAGCAGTTCAGTCCACAGCACTGGTTCTTGTGGGAATATGAAGTATGGCACCTCGTCGTTTACGTCAAGAATGTTTATCTCTACCTGTTTTAAAATGGAAGTAGATAAGAAAACATTTTTACAGCTTTTCTGCAGCTTGGGGATTGCTTTTGGCAGGACTATGCTTTTGTATCTTGCGTGGTTATTTAACATTCGTCTCTTTTATGTACCCTTTCAATACGTCGATGAAAAATTCAAATATGTGACCGATGTATTGCAGAACGGTAAATAAATGAATGTCATCCGGCAAGGTTAAAAGTTAACTGTATACATCTTACCGTCGCAAAAGCAAATCCGTCTTCTTCATTATCACCATGAGCCAGTACATTAAATGTTACAATTGAAGTTGTCTCCCTATCTATCGGGCGAGTTACATTAATGAAACCCTAAAAAGAAAAGAAAACTCGTTCTTTTGAAGTTACGAAAAAAGCTTAATATACTTACACTACCGCCCACTATGCATTGTCAGAAAAATTTAGTAACTATAAAGCTGCTTTGAGAAACACGATAAACTAAACAAAAGAAAATGACAAAGGAAAAAGAGAAAAACGGTGTCTAAATGAACCTCAATTGAATATTTTAAAATAGGCTGTATGTAAGCCTCACGTGTACAGAATTTTACATTTTAGGGCTTTCTTCATATATGTGGCAGATATACGCCATATACATTGAACACCATAAACATTTATAGTTTCCAACACATATTTTCGATGGTATATGTCATAAAGGCCTCTGTAAAATGCATAACAAAAATAGATTAACCTCTCTCCTAATTATTGTTCAAAACCTACGATAAGCAAGGTTGTTAATGTCACTGTATAATTTGCTAAAGAATGTGAGATAATATTTAGAACGTCGGCATCCTGATATGCTGTGTGCCACGTCAAGAGCATGCAAATAACTACATATCAACTCACCGCGTATTGGTCTAAAGTTATTCCTTCTATGATGTAAGGTAAGTCGTACATGAAGTCCTTGTTCACATTTCTACTGAACGCTTCAACATTTCCAACATACACGTTCTTTTCATTTTCCGTAACGTTGAAATCATAAATGGTTTTATTGAACTCAAACACTGGTGATGGTTTTTCGAATGTAATGACCACCATAGCAGTGTCTTCTTTTGGTGGAGCCCCGCCATCTTCAGCAGAGATATTGAATATTAGCATTTCATTATCAACACCAGGAACTGGTAAATAGTCTTTTATAACTGTGATTGCACCATTGGGACTAATTTCAAATGTATCGCTGTATTTTTCACTTATAACAGAATATGTAATTTCTGCATTGCTGCCACTATCGAGATCCGAGGCAGACACGAACAAGACAAGAGTTTCAGCTGTTATGCCGCCTGGCGGGAGCAGCATTGTCGCGTCATACTTTTGTGATGAAAGTTTCGGTTCATTATCATTTATGTCGTCGATTAGAATTCTCACTCGCACGGAAGTTGATTTCTGTGGCGTCCCATTATCAGTGGCCATGACTTCAAGATCATATGACGGAACTGTCTCCCTATCTAGTGCAGTATTTGACGATACAGCTCCATTGCCGTCGATGGTAAAGATAGTTGGATGAGTTAGCGAGTATTCTATCTCAGCGTTCTTACCAAAGTCAGGGTCAGAAGCGATTACAGTTAAAATTGTAGATCCCGTTTGACCTTCCGGAGTGCGTCCATTGTAAAACTGTTGATCAAAGCGAGGCGAGTTGTCGTTCACATCTAAAACAGTAACACTTACATTGACTAAAGTGTCCCTCGCCGGAAATCCCTGGTCACGTGCAATTATTCCCAAGATGTATTTATCTTTTGCTTCTCTGTCGAGTTCAGAACGCAAAAACAGCTCACCTGTCGTGGAGTCCATACTAAACTTTCCATCGTCTCCTTCAAGAATGTAGTAATTGAGTTCACTGTTTAAACCCGTATCGGCGTCTGTAGCTTGCATGGTTGTTAATACAGTTGCTATCGGAGAATCTTCACTGATTATCAAATGTTGTAGCTGTTCAGTAGCTGTGAATACTGGTGAGTTATCATTAGCATCTGTGATCTCCACAGTAAACGGTACATAATTTGAGTTTCCATCTGGATGGCCATCTCTATCTTTAGCTACTACCGTCATATGATACTCTTTGATGGATTCATAGTCCAAGTCTGCACTTGCCTTCAACCATACAGCGCCACTCTTTGGGTTTATGAAAAACAATTCACTTCCTGATCCTACGAGGGAATATCTTACATCCGCATTCAACCCGAAATCGTCGTCCATTGCCTGTATCGGCGGGATCTGTACAATAGAAAGAAAGGAAAGATAGATTCTTCGATACTGGTAGCATGATCATTTTCAAAGCAATAGCGATGGAAAAATGTAGGACATCGAAAAGGCCCGGGGAATACTCCCATATAAGGTCTCGAATAGGTCACTTTTTCATTAAACATGGGTTGCCTCAACAAATATAGGTCGACTTTTCGTCTGAAAAAACGTCAAGCATGGGTCTATAACAAAGCAAATGTCCCATTTTTTAGAAAAATCTGAACTTGCAACAGGATAAAGGTGAAAATTCCCCAAATTTGGCAAGCTCTAAAAATGGGTGTCCCTTTTTTGAATATACATTGGGTAGATGGGGCGGCACACATTTGTACTGAAATATTAGGAGTACCCCTCCCGGGCAAAAGAACAAATAAAGACCTATTTTTTTACCACAAGACTTATGCTGTCATTATTATTTTATTACTAACTTTAAAAAAACGCTTGACAATCTTTAAACATCATCTGTAAAGTACAATAGAATTTCCTGAAGGAAAACACATTTTCCAATGTTTGTAACATGATCAGTGTGGGACAGAAAAATCGTGCAGAAGAATTTCATGGCAAAAGTATGAGAAAACAGTATCAGACACTGGAAGGGACATTAAAGACCCCACTATGTTAGCACATAGATGTATGTTGTCTTTTTTATTCCTAAATTTTAAAAAAAGCAGTCTTTTAATAGAGTTTGTCAACTCACAATTATAACCGATGTCTGCTCATTGCGAGATCCAACATCTTCTCTAATTGAGGCAGAGTATGATAATTCACCAAACTTTGGAATTTCATCGTTGATATCTTCGATTGTGATTTCAAGAAGTATCTGCGAAAGTTAATGCCACGTGAACGAATGTTGAACTTATGACCAAACATACTACTCTGATAGCATTACATTATCTGATGGTATTCTTGAATATATATTCTTATCTCTTGTGATAAGACTGCACACAGACAAATGACAACTTTACAATATCCAGTAATCCATCCCCTTTTGATAATATATATTCAAAGATCGCCATCATTGTCCCTTTTTTCTTTATAACTCGTCGAAAGCCGTCTAGAATGTATCAGGTATCTTTTTAAAATGACAAGAGTATTTTGATGAGAGCTTTTAGCAACTCGTAAAACGATTAGAATACGACAATAAAGCACAGTTTTTCAGGTGATTAGCCAGTACGTACCTCAATTCCAGATAAACATTGATTTTCAAGGACAATTATCGAAAAAATGTACAGAGGATCTTCTTCCCTGTCGAGTAGCTGTCTTGTCGTTATAATTCCCTTAAAATTATACATTAGAAAAACGACAGTTGGTAACATTAAACCAAATCTTCCTCAGAAACGTAGGACATGTAATCATTACGTAGCAATTACACTGAACCCCAAGGTAACTCCTACAGACCACAAACAAAGCCCAAAGGATATTAAATGCCCTACTATTTCGTACTATTAATACATTCATGAAAAACAAAAAGTTTCACAAACGAAATGTGCCTTTTCAAAAATGTAAAAAGTTGTCATAGAATTTTTGCTTTGACTACACCTTCTAATGATGATCCCATGATGACGGCATCATACTTCAGTTATTTTACCATCGATGCTTTATTTTGCACTATTCAATATATATATATATATATATATATATATATATATATATATATATATATATATATCACTATAATATGTCATCATAATAAAGATAGATAGATAGATAGATGGATAGATAGATCGATAGATCGATAGATAGATAGATAGATAGATAGATAGATAGATAGATAGATAGATAGATAGATAGATAGATAGATAGATAGATAGATAGATAGATAGATAGTGTTATGTAGGTCATTTCCCCCACACTCATCATGACCTGAGTTCAATTAGTCTAGAACATTCTCAAGGTCACTGCCCTTGATGACCTCACAACCTTGAATTCAATTAGTCATGTTTGGAATGTTCTGGAAAGTTGATTAGTTGTGTAAGGGAGATAATTTTAGAACAGTAATTAGCATGTCAATAAAAGTTCTAGATTGTTCTTATATGCCTTTATAAAAGGGACGTGCTCAGCTTCCAGTCAGACTTTTTGGGATCGTGTCTCTTGTGTGTTACTAAACTCCAGCAGTAGTCATTCTCAAGACTTTTCAAGACCTTCACTGCCAACGCTGGATTTATACTGTGGACTTTGTGCAGCTTCAAGCCTGCAAGCCAAAGGACTGTTCATTCATCCAACTGACTGTTACAACTCTGAGACTGGAGCTTTGCCGTCCCAGCTGAGATAAGTAGTCTGTACACTTTTAAAGCTTGTACTCTATCCCTGACTTAGCAATTAGTTTTATTTTCGTAATAAATTTTGTTTAAACGTTAACTGCTGAGTTCACCCTTTTGTTCGTTTTCTCTGCACGTAACAAAATTGGGGGCTTGTCCGGGATACGAATATTTTGAGCCGTTTGACAACATTTTGCCTGCCTTTTCAAAACTACTGTATACTGTGAACTCAGCAAAATTTAATCATGGCGGAATTCAAGCCAGACGAATTTATGGATGACCTTGATCAGGACGCATTTGATTCCCTCAAAAAGGACAACCTCATTGCACTGGCCAATTTCCTTAAAGTAGAAGTCAAAAGATCTATGCGCAAGCGAGAAATTCAATTCAAGATTGCAAAACATTTAGTTAATTCTGGCCATTTTGAAGAGTCTGCCTTAAAAGATTATGAGCCTGAGTCTTCCTTCGAACTCAAAAATTAGAATTAGAAATTCAGGCAGATTTGGAGCTTAAAAAATTGGCATTAGAAAAAGAAAAAATACAAATGCAATTACAAATGAAAGAAAAAGAATTGCAAATGGAAGAAAGACAGAAAGAAAAAGAAAGGCAGGAAAGATTAGAAATGAAGAAAGACAGAAAGAGAGGGAATTGGAAATGAAAGAAAAAGAATTGCAAATGGAAGAAAGACAAAGGGAGAAAGAAAGAGAGGAAAAAGAAAAGGAAAGAGAATTAGCTGAACACCGACTGCAGTTAGAAATGAGACGTTTAGAGCTTGGAAAGTCAGGAAAATTCTTCCCTTCAGACAATTTTGACATCACTAAGCATTTCAGGTTAGTTCCCCCTTTCCAAGAAAAGGATGTTGATAAATATTTCCTTCATTTTGAGAAAATTGCTCAGAGTCTGGATTGGCCTAAGGAGTCCTGGTCTATGCTTTTGCAGAGTGCTTTGGTGGGTAAAGCCAGAGAAATTTACATTCAGTTGTCAGTAGAGCAGGCTTCGGATTATGATTCTGTGAAGGAATTAATTCTCAAGGGTTATGAGTTGGTGCCTGAAGCTTACCGTCAGAAATTTAGGGATTGTGAGAAGGTGAAAGATCAAACTTACGTTGAATTTGCTCGAACAAAAGAACAACTGTTTGATCGTTGGTGTTCTTCGGAAAAGGTCAGTCAGAATTATGACAAATTACGACAACTTGTTTTGATTGAGGAATTTAAAAGGTGCATCCGGAGTGACATCAAGACGTTTATCAATGAACAAAAGGCAGATACATTAGAGGTTGCTGCACGTTTGGCCGATGATTATTCATTGACCCGCAAATCTTCATTTCTCAGCAAACCATCCCAGTCCTTTTCATACAGAAACAATGCAGGTAAATTTAACTCGTCCTTTTCATCCAAGAATTTTTCAAAGGAGAGTAGAAAATCAAATGACAACAGTTCACAAAATTCAAGTAACACTCCCACATCATCAGATCCCAAGTCTCAATCTCCTTCTGACAAACAGTTCGGTACACTTTCTTGTAATTATTGTAAGAAAGACGGCCATTTAATGTCAGATTGTTTCAAATTGAAAAGAAAACGTGAAGGTCAAAGTGGTCAAAGTGGATCTAAGCCAACCGGCTTTATTTCTTCATCAACTCAATTAGAGTCTAATAATGTGTGCAACACATTTTCTGAGGTTAAACCCCTCTTATCCCCAATTAATGAGGTCAAGGTCAATTCTTCTCAAGATAGCATTATGGGTATTTTCGAACCATTTATTCATGATGGTTTTATATCACTTTCTAGTGATTTTCTTCCGCTACCCCTGTCAAATTTTAAGAGATACCGGGGCTTCCAAGTCTCTTTTGTTGGCAGATACCCTAACGTTTTCTGAAAATTCATTTTCAGGTTCTAAAGTTCTTATTAAGGGGGTAGATTGTAATGACTACATTCCTGTTCCTCTCCATAATGTCTATTTGTCTTCGGACTTTGTTTCTGGACCTGTGACTTTAGGTATTAGGCCTTTTTTGCCTTTTGAAGGGATTCACCTTCTTCTTGGAAACGACCTTGCTGGGGACAAGGTCATTACTAATCCACTTGTGACTGATAATCCTAGTTTAGATCAAAATCCAGAGCCAATAGAGGAAGACATTCCCGGCCTTTTCCCATCATGTGCAATTACTCGAGCCATGTCAAAGAAAACTTCCGAGAATCAAAATACTCTCAAGAATAATGTCACAGATGTTGACTTAAATGACACCTTTCTCAGTCAGGTGTTTGACACGGATCATTCCGTTATCCCTCGTGGATTTGCAACTTCCAGTAAAACTGCTGACCAAAGTCAGACATTTTCTAGATCAAATCTCATTGCAGAACAACACAAAGACCCAGATATTTTGTGTTTGTTTGACAGGGTAGATGATGAAGGTAAAACTTCAGATAGCTCTGTTTCTTATTATACAAAATCTGGTATTCTTATGCGTAAATGGAGACCTCCAGATGTCTTGGTTGATGACGATTGGGCTATAAAACATCAAATTGTGGTTCCAAAGCCCTATCGTGCTGAAATATTGCGCCTGGCCCATGAAACCCCCTGGGCTGGTCATTTAGGAGTCAGGAAAACTTATCATAAAATTCTCAGTCACTTTTATTGGCCTAATCTCAGGCAGGATGTAACACATTTCTGTAAAACTTGTCACACATGTCAAATGGTAGGAAAGCCGAATCAGACCATTCCAAAGGCCCCTTTACAGCCAATTCCTGCATTTCAAGAACCATTTAGTAGGATTCTAATAGACTGTGTTGGGCCCCTACCAAAAACAAGATCAGGAAATGAGTACATGTTGACAATTATGTGTACATCAACTCGGTTCCCAGAAGCCATACCACTGAGAAACATAAGACAAAGACTATAGTGAGAGCTTTAGTCAAATTTTTCACTTTATTTGGCCTCCCTAAATGTGTCCAGTCCGATCAAGGCTCCAACTTTATGTCTGGTATTTTTCAACAAGTAATGGATCAGCTAGGCATTAAACAGTATAGGTCATCCGCCTATCATCCAGAAAGTCAGGGTGCTCTTGAGCGATTTCATCAAACTTTGAAAAACATGATTAGGACCTACTGTTTTGACACAGAGAAGCAGTGGGATGAAGGAATTCATTTTCTGCTCTTTGCTGTTAGAGAGTCAATTCAAGAGTCTCTTGGTTTTAGCCCATTTGAGCTTGTTTTTGGACATACAGTCCGTGGCCCACTTAAGCTCGTTAAAGAGAAATTCCTATCAGACGATGATGATTGTCTGAATATTTTGCAATATGTGTCAGATTTTCGTACAAAACTCTCTAAAGCATGTGAATTAGCCAGAGAAAATCTTGAGTCATCTCAGCAGTCAATGAAAACCAAATATGATAAAAGCACCTCAAAACGGAAGTTTAAAACCAGGTCAAAAAGTTCTTGTTCTACTTCCAATTCCTGGCAAACCACTCCATGCTCGTTACTTTGGGCCATACCTAATTGATAAGAAATTGAGTGATTTAAATTACATCATAATAACACCTGACAGGCGAAAACAAAAACAGCTATGTCACATAAATATGCTTAAGCCATATTTGGATAGGGATAATCCTACTAAACTCAGCCTGTCAGTGCAGTCAGTTCAAACCATTATGAAGATAGTGATACTGAAACTGACTTGAGTGAAAATACTCTAAACTCAAAGCTGGGCTCGGTCAAGCTTCAGAACTCAGAAATCCTGGAGAAGCTGGAGTCTACAAAGTTGGCACACCTCCAGCCAGAACACCAACAACAGCTGAAAGAACCAATCCATGAACATTTGTTCCAAGATGTTCCAACGAGGACAAACATCATCTACCACAACGAAGATGTCTGCGACAGTAATCCAGTGGAACAACATCCAGACGGACTGAATCCTGCGAAAGCGGAATATCTCCAGGAGGAAGCCAAGTATTTGCCGAACAATGACTTTATCGAACTCAGTAAAAATAACCGGACTTTGCCGTGCATACTTTATGCCAAATTCAGTGCCATTTCAAGTTTTCCAACAACAAATTGCAAGAAGATAGTCATGGGACATCCTGTTTGCTACTTTTCACACAAACTTAACAAATCTCAGAGAAACTACTCTACAATTGAAAAAGAGTGTTTATCTTTGATATTAGCTTTACAGCATTTTGAAGTTTATGTTACTTCTTCAAATCAGCCAATAGTGGTTTATATTGATCACAACCCTCTTGTTTTTCTGCAGAAATTTAAAGGCAAAAATCAGAGATTGCTAAGATGGAGTTTAATGTTACAGGAGTTTAATCTTGACATTAGATATATCAAAGGCAGAGACAATTTAATTGCAGACTGTCTCTCTCGTATTTAGAGTTTATTGTTGTTCACTTTCAAGAAATTTTACTTTAGAGTAAAAAATTTTGAGTACTTAAATCTTTTTCAAGATACATTTGTAAAAGAAAGATTTTTCTTTGAAAAATTTTCTTTTTTTGAAGAGGGGTGTGTTATGTAGGTCATTTCCCCCACACTCATCATGACCTGAGTTCAATTAGTCTAGAACATTCTCAAGGTCACTGCCCTTGATGACCTCACAACCTTGAATTCAATTAGTCATGTTTGGAATGTTCTGGAAAGTTGATTAGTTGTGTAAGGGAGATAATTTTAGAACAGTAATTAGCATGTCAATAAAAGTTCTAGATTGTTCTTATATGCCTTTATAAAAGGGACGTGCTCAGCTTCCAGTCAGACTTTTGGGATCGTGTCTCTTGTGTGTTACTAAACTCCAGCAGTAGTCATTCTCAAGACTTTTCAAGACCTTCACTGCCAACGCTGGATTTATACTGTGGACTTTGTGCAGCTTCAAGCCTGCAAGCCAAAGGACTGTTCATTCATCCAACTGACTGTTACAACTCTGAGACTGGAGCTTTGCCGTCCCAGCTGAGATAAGTAGTCTGTACACTTTTAAAGCTTGTACTCTATCCCTGACTTAGCAATTAGTTTTATTTTCGTAATAATTTTGTTTAAACGTTAACTGCTGAGTTCACCCTTTTGTTCGTTTTCTCTGCACGTAACAATAGATAGATAGATAGATAGATATCATCACTTTAAAATGTAATAACCTGATCGAACACGTCGAAAATACACGACTGCTGAATTTTGATACTCGAATGGCTATAACTTCTGACATATATTAACGTTAGAGTGTTTTGTTTGGTACATTACTGTATTCTGTTCCACTCTCCATATCGTGTTGAAATGCATTCAATCATGTACTCAGTCTGTAAGCGTGTAATGCCAATTGTTCTAGTCGACAAGTTAGTTTTCAACTAATTTGCCAAGAATAGAATCGCATACTGTACACAATACTTTGTATTTCAGTTTTCTCTCATTTTAATATTTTTTTTTGATTCTGTGAACGTCCTAAAATCGGTCCTTGAATAACCAAACAAACATCGCTACAAGTTTATACGGAATAGTTTGACATGTAATCATGATCATAACCAAATACGAACGCTGTCACCCCTACCGTGGTCTCATTAACTGCAAATTGGAATTCGTCTGGCTGCCCAACACTTATTCTGTATTTGTAAGTGATTCCTTTGTTTTCAGCATCAGGTACGCTGACATCAGCAACGAAATATCCAACAGTAACATTCTCTGGAACAGCAACTTGGTATCTGGTTTCGTTCTTTTCAGTGTCTCGAACAAACAGAGGCTCTACCGTAAGAAAGACTGTGGACGTTGCAGTTCTCTCTCCATCAGAGGCAGCCACGGGGAGTAGTAGTTTGCCATCATCCAAGTATCCGTCGTTCTCCAATCGTTTTCTATTAAGTATTCCCTGAACGAGGATCCTTCCGTCGTCGCTCATCGAAAACAAGGACTCAATATCAGCAATTACGTCAGAAATAAAGTACGTCAGTGCATCTGTACCATCGGCATCCAATGCAGTAACTGCCGAAACAAGGCTCCCAAGAGGGGCGTACTCCATGATTGTACTTTCGTGTGGTGTGTTTGTGAAGTAAGGACGGTTGTCATTGATGTTGTCGACAGCAATTATCAAGAGAACCCGTGTTGCTCCCTCTGAATCGACGATTTCTATTTCAAGTTCATACCTGTTTTTCTGTTCGTAGTCAAACTTGTCAATTGTTGCATTCACTTTTCCTGATAAACTATCGATCGTAAATTTAGAAACGTCAATACTTGGGACGAAATCATATCGATGTACAGCGTTTGGATTGGTCAACATGGACGACACATCAAATACAGGATTTTGAATATTTTGCTCTTCGATTACACGCAGAATCTTGTACCCGCTTGTGAGACGTATCTTTTCCTTGAATTCTGCTCAGAAAGTATTGTTCGAAAAGACATCGGCAACATAACATCATTAACATCTCAAGACAATTATGTCACTAACTAATCGAAAATTTACCATTCTTTTAAATAGATTTTTCAGCATAATGCAAACATTGAATTCGTAATTATTTGCGATATTTCAATGACTGGGATAAATATATCCATTTATAACACGCCACATGCTCATTCCGCGTGGCGATTCGCCAGAATACGTCACGTGACGAGAAAATAGATACGTCTAGTCCCCACCGGATTGATAAAAGTGACATCAGAGGGCATTTTTTGAAAAGCTATTTCCCTAGGGAAATAGTTCTGACCAAATTTGGAAAAGTGCCCGGTCACGTGACCGTAGTGTCGTCTGCAGCTTTGCAACAATGGCGGTGACTAGAACGTGATGTGCGTCCGGGATAGGTGACGACACATTATCTAAAACAGATTTTCCAAAATTTTCAACATTCCAACAGCGTAGGAACTTGAACAGGTAATCGACGGAAAAGATTTAAAAAGTGCAACTAAGGATGTCGCTAGGTATGTTTAGAATATTTTTTGAAAGAAAGTGGTACTACGTACAACTGAAACCACTGTGGAAACATCGCCCAGTGAACTTATCACAGTGAATTGTTGCGGTGCAAAATATCAAAACACATTCAAAACTATATAACAATACAACATGAGCATGTGGTGTGTTATAAAACACCTATAGCCTGGTCTTTATTCGGGCTATAGCGCTCGTCTATTACCCATTGTGGCCTTGTGTTACCAGAAACACATGGCTATAACGTGACCCCTCGGCCTACGGCCTCGGGGAATAGCGATGTGTTTCTGGTAACACACGGCCCCTCGGGGTAATAGACGGGCGCTATAGCCCTCATGACCAGGCAATAGGTGTTTAATAAGCACCTTTTTCACAGTTTCGTCCGAAGAAGTTGTTCCGGCAATAACAGACGTAGTCTGTTGCTTCAGAGACGCACATACCATTATTCAAGCACTGGACTCCTTCACAGAGATCTAAACGAAAATCGAAGGATCGAAAAAATAAAAATTATGATGAAAGTTAAGTCAATTCATTACTCCTACATCTGATTGAATATTACATTATGAAGATTGTACTTGTTGCTCTCTTAATTGACATAAGCCTTTATGACGGACGTTCAACTAAACTGTGCCAATCCATCCAGATTTAAAATTTGTTTCTATTGAAACCAAGGACCTGTCAAGTTATTCTATGTGTTGAATATATAAGTTTCACACCTTAAAATAATCAAACATTGATGAACAATATCCCACAATGCAGAAACCATGAATACGTTTTATTTCCGTAATAACAAAATTGTTTCTTTCTTTTCCAAAATTCTGTAACTATTCGTGCTAGTATTCATCTGTCACTTCAACATATCTGCAGTGATACTATCGAAAAGTGATGATCGTCGGGAATCATCCATTGTTGCAAACTTTCAAGACTTACCAACTTTTTGTTCTATTCTTCCCACAGTGTAATTCAGTAAGCCGTTGGTGTTTAAGTTTTCCTTTAAATCTTGAATTACGGTTTCCTCTTCTGTAGTCGTTGAATTAGCGAGTAAGACGAGGTTAAGAACAACAATCACCGACCCCGGCCTGATAAACACAGACAATAAATAAAAACAATAAATCTGGTATATCATATGACTTATATCAATGCAATTCACATGTTAGATTTTGCACACAATACTTCAAGTCAGCTGTAGAACCCATGTTCTTCAATCATTGGTGCCGTCCCAAGAGATGACAATACACACTATAAAATGCACCTGGCCAGTATCTAAATTATAAAGCTTTGCTTCATATTGGTAAAGTTACACAGACAGCCTGTACAACATCGAATTTAAATTTACACTAGATATCTATACTTACTTGAACTCAACAACTTCAAGCTTCTGAAAAGTGCTAACGTTCACCAATGAAGAGGTAATCTTTAAAAGAGTAGCACGGAATAACATATTTAAAATATATTTGCCTATGCTTTTATGTTGTATCGTATCTACTGGCATTTCGCGCTAAATGTAATCGTTCAGAGCCACTATGACTTCTCTGAAATAATAAAAATAAAAACTGAGCCTCTTAACCCTGTAAAAATATATTTTCTAAATACCCAGATATCGGTCAATGCTGTGATGCGTATTTTGTAATAAATTTACATAATGATTTTGAGGCAGTTAATTTGAATTATATTACCTCGAACAAATCAGTTGTTACCTTCCCCTGTATGAACACTGCAGAGCTTCAAGTCGATATAAGCCCCAACAAAGTAAAATAGAAAGGAGTGTCTGAGATGTCTTTTATGGGCCAAAATATTTTTGTATAGACTCTTCAAGGTGTTAGACATGAAGTCAATCACCAGCAGGATAAATTTCGCGTCACAGAAAACTATCTTGAACCTAATTTGCAGACCCGCCATCAAATATTTATACTCTGTAACAGCATTTGACCTCGCATCATTCAGCCGGAAACACTGTAACAGCAGCAGCCGTCCAGGGTATGGAATCTGAAGAAACCGATTTTCTATACCAGGGTTAATGAAATTTGCTTGTCACCATTTCTATCATGCATAACAATTCACAAACTACAGCACCCTTAAAAATCATATAGGCTTTCAAAAAATATATGAGTTTCATGGGGTGAGACTTTAAGTTTTTCGCAGAGAATTCAGTTTTTTAAAGGGTCCGACAGTTGTCATAATGGAAGAGTAAATGTCTGTATTGTGTTTTCTGTATTTAGAACTGTAAGCTACAGATCAGTTATCTTAAAATTAAAGGACAATACAACATTTTTCGATGAAACTTCACTGATCTAATCGTTAATGAAACATGTGTGATAACATTTTCAATATTGAAAATTGAAATGTAAAATGCTGAATATTTATGTAATGTCGTACGAATTACAAGAAATCAACACGCTATCAGTTCTTAAAGGTATACAGTCACCTGTAATCTAAATGCGCCCATATATGGTCAAAGGGCGTACGTTGGTATTCAAAATGCTCATGTGAGGGCGCTGTTTTAAAATGCGGCCACCCGCTTAAAATCTGTGATTGGTTAGATTTTCTCTTTCCATGGTAACTGTGGCAAAATTGGAACAGGTGACAGTATACCTTTAATAGCCATCACAGACAAGTTACAATTGAATTGTGGCAAAAGTCATGTAGCATTTTAATGTTAATCTAAATACGGCCCTTTGCGGATTACTGCAATTGCTGTCTCCAGTAATAAAATGTTTTGTAAAATTGTTTTGTAAAAATAAAAGCTAGAAGATTTTGAAACGGACGTCATTCGGTCGGGCCCGTAGAATATATATATTTTCCCGGCCTGGACCTAAAACATCGTATCGTGTTGAAAGACAACCAATGCCATTTCATGGAATATTATTGCAAAAGCCATACCTGCTGTATAATTTCCGATTCAAGTTGTTGATATCTCACAGATGTTTTGTCGGTCAAATCATCCGCGAACTCTGCATTTGTCATCTCGGCTGATAATTGAATTGCTTTAATGGCTGTACAGAGAGCAGAATTGACATCACTTTTTATAAAGCATTCAACCATTAAGTGACACCACTTTTATCTGCTCCCGTAAAAGTTCAATGACTGAACATAGGATGTTTTCAAATATAAGTTAATCCTAGGAATGCACGCATTTCCCACTTGTTACAATCGTTATTCTGTGGGAAAATTATGTTGAATTTTTTCATAATAAATGAAAAAGAATAGAGACAAAAATAATATAAATTAACGTGCAGATTAACAAATGTAGGTGACATATATGAAGCACGACATACTTGTTAAGCTTTAGTCACTATAACTGTGTTGACGGATCGATGTTGCTCGTTTTCCATGAGGACAGTCACATTTTCTAGTCTTCCTTGAGTTGCCCTTGAATCAATACTGGCGTGTTTGTATGTGTTTTTTTCTGTGTCTTCTTGTGTGTGTGTTTCTGTATGTGTGTGTGCTATGACAAGGACGTTTTATCTTCTATTCTTATATTCGAAATAAAATAGATAAGTGTACAATAATATATGTGTTAATGGATAATGTGACAATTTTGGATGTGACTCTTGTTTTTGGTGCTAGTTCTGATTGGATGATCTCTCCTGTTAAAAGGAAAAGATGATTTAATATGTGATCTTACCCGTTTCACATCTTTCACCGATTTTATCTGAAGGACACACACATTGAAATCCATCAACGCCAGCTACACACGTTGCACCATCGGCGCATGGACTATCATGACAACTGTCGGCCACTTTGTGAAGAAGAAATAATATATAAATTTTAGCCGACCATGACGGTAACAGCATATCTTTATAGGCCGCAGACGTGACTTGCAATTGAGAGTTGGTAAAAAGTCTATTTCACGAAATCGTAGAATTTTCCTAGCGATTCTCAGGCCCGAGTGTGTATGCTGTTACTCAGATATGGCATGTACATGTGATTTGTAGCACGTACGTCAAATACATTTTGTGATCGAAAAATCTAGAAATCCCTCAGCAACCACTAACCTTGGTCGCAGACGATATAGCGACCTCTATTCGCGTCTGAAAATTCGTGCAAGTGTAATAATGCTTTTAAATCTACCAAGTCAACAGTTCTTCCGAACTGTTAACCGGTTGACTGATTGGACACTGTTCACTGGCAACTGGCAATTTGTATCGGGTCCAAAGTGATGCATGCCACTGGCACATGATCGTAAATTAAAGATTGATGACAGAGAATCGGGGCGAGGCGTTGTACAAATAATTATAATTTGCCATGTGCTCGCTCTGTGATGTGTATCACAAAAAAAAAACAAGCAACAAAAACAAAATAAGTGTTCACTGGCTAAAAAAGTTGTGACAGAAAGTATTTTCGAAGACAATAGTCTTGGGGAAATATAGTTTGAGTAAAACAAACGCCCAGCCGCATGACCATACGCGGAATAATATCTGCAACACTGAAACAATTGCAGGCAGTAGAGTACAATGAACAACAAGCCTCTGACAAAAGAAAATATTTTCTTTTTCAACAGCCAATCGACGTAAGAAACATTTAAGTCAACCAAGGACATGTTGTTTTCTGTTGTAACGAAAGTAGCACCACTACGACCGGAATGGAAAACTCGCCCCAGAAGCTTAAAATCCTCACAACATTAATGTAATGTTTCATTTAGGATGTACAGGGCACAGTGACGACAATAACATGGAAAAGTATGAGCATGAGCGTTTGAAAACACTTATTACCTTGTCTATATTTGGGTTATAGAGCCCGTCTATAAAGCCTTAGCGACTGTGCATTATCAGTAACACATTTCTAGTTGCTTCGGCCTGCAGCTTTGGTAAAGGAATTTATGGTAACTCTGTGTCCTGTAGTAGGATAGAAATAGGGGTGGGGAATGGAAACTACTCCGTGGACCACTAAAAACATGCGGTTGACGGACAAATTTCGTTGTTGACAATAGGATTCCATCGGATCTCGTACCCTGCGAGATCCTGTATTTGCCCACTAAATGAGTGTCAAGTGGCCACACGAGGGCGTTTTTCCGGACGGCGACGCCTGGTTCCTACACAAATTTCACTTGAAAAACTACTTTGAAATTGAATTCTATGCCTCAAATATGCCTAATCCAATGAACAAATGTTTCAAGAACAAACACATCAAGTTTCTTTTAAAACGTATGTTTACCTGCGTTGACATTCGGAATCTCAGAGAAAAACAAATCTTTTGCTGTTGAATTCTTGTTTTTGTTAGACTCCTGTATAAAAGCTTATTAAATATTGGTATACATTTTCTTCAGAAATAATTGTCTATTTGCAGTGCATGAGAAGCAGACGTAAAAGAGACAATGACGAGCACAGTGTGTATGTGGATGTACTCTTACCGATGTCACAGCGATCACAAGATTACCGCTTGTATATATACATTTTAATCCCCCGTTAGCATTGGCACTGTTAGCGTCTATTCCAGAAACACCGTCTTCGCAGTAGTCAGGCCCTGTTGGTAAAGAAAGAAAATAGCGAAGTGAACAGCCCATTTACATTCGGTAGTACTGCAATTCTGATAGCTTCCTTTCTCTTAGTATATACAAGAGAAAAAAATGTGTAATTTTAATTACTCAGCTCAACATCTACATTATATTTTACAGAAAAAAAAATATTTGCATTGTTCATATTTGAAATCCGGCGACAGAGATTATTTATGGATTTCTACCGGATACGCCGCTATTGTATGTCACAAAATACATTATTTATGTGGCACATAGTGCGATGAACGATGTCGGATAGTTTGTAAATCTTTGTTGTATAACCGAGGTTATGATGGTATTGTCGGTAACGTGGTAGCGTATCCAATGTAGAAGAGGTGTAAGGAAAACTTGAGACAGCAAGTACTTGTAAAATCTAACATGCTACTTTATTTAACTAAGCACTAACCTACGTACAATAGAGGTGAGCTGGCAAGACTGACTTGAATACACGTGGGCCAAGCCAGATATATATGCCCTCATGAATAATAATGACATGACACTGTGTTATAATCTTAAAACGTTGAGAAAATACGTACATGTTAAGTATAGATTTGTCGGGATGATATGTACTCACGCGTGCTCACTTGCACTTGATACACGGAAGCACTTCTGAGTTCATTGCTAATTGTTTGGATTTCGATTAAACATGTACTATTCGATGGTAGATTAAACAGTGTAATGTTTGGATAAGTCACGTTCTCTGTCCATTCAAATGGAGCACCTCCACACATATACGTCAGTTCGAAAGTATCATAATCCGTACATCCGGGATACCAGTACACATACACGCTTGTTGCATTGTAGTGTATAATGTCAGCATAAACCGGAGATTCTGGAGCTGCATTCAGACAAAGAATATATACTGTGTGAAATCATTTTTTTGCGTTAGTGATTTAATTTGATTAATGTTCTTATACTAGAACAAAACAGGAGAACGTTTCGCATAAATTTGCATAAATTTAAACTTCTTTCTCACCCCAATTATGACTTCTTGCCATGCTAAAAGATGAACCCAACCAACATTTCGATTTTGGGTTTACAAATCAATGAAAAGGGAATAAATCTTTGCAAGAATGTCATTTTGAGCGAATACGCTGTGTTATGTGCAACGCCATCTTAAATTGTGAAAAGCGTTTTAGATAATTTTTCCGCCATGCAATGGCAATTTAGACCAGCGTAATTCACAGACAAGAAGATTTGAGGAAATGTAATTCAAAATTGCTTTTTCCAAACACATTGTTACCACATAAATCAAAATGTGCTTCGTAAAAGTATACCAACGCCATAAGTGAATTTGTTTATGCCATGTCCAATTTATTTTATACCGAGACTTTTTATTAACACAGGCAGGACAACTGGTGTTAAGATGGGCCAACATCAGGAATTAAAAGGATTTACCTTTAACACGATTGGAACTGATTTGGGATAATTGGATTGTGAAGTAATGTCGATTTAATCTGCAAATGTAAACTCATCTACTTTCTTTTTTAAGTTACACACTTGTTTTTGTGAGTAAATTGTAATGTAGCGACATTCAACTATAGGGTCCTAACAATTTTGAGAAATTTGAAAAATATGAAGATCCAATTATCCAAAATTTGTTCAAATCGCTGAGTGCTATTTCGAACATGTCTGTTTTTACAAATACAAGCGCACAATGAAAGTGATTTAACGAGAAGCATCGACGAGTTAAAGAAGTAAATAGTACATACGTAAATTTGCCATGACTGTATCACTTGTATTGAAGTATTTGTAATACGAGTACAGCTCTATCGCAGTAACAGTCACAGTGTATGAGGCTCCTGGTCTTAAGCGATCGAGTGTTGCTTCAAAATGTTCGTATCGTTCGTAGAAGCGACTTTTATCCATTTTTCGATCGAATAAATCAATCGCCAAGTAACCAAGGAAATAACTCGAATAACGGGCCTCGGTCAAATTCCAATTCACTGTTAATGTTGTTGTCGTTATGTAGGCTATATCGACGGTGATAGAAAGTGCTGAAAGACAAACGATGACAATATAGTGTTGGTTTTATCCATAGCAATGTGATTGTCAAAACTCAACCCGACTGTCCCAGATATGGAGTGTGTACCGTCGGATATATTGACGAGATGATCATTTCCCTCCTTTAATTGCGAAGCAATCATGAATTCCATATCCTCAATCTTACGGTTTACATGACAAATCTTTAACTTCAAAGGACTTCTAAGGATGATAAAAATATGGCAAACTCATTTTCAGGAATTAAACCTTGATATTATTCAGAATACTGAACTATACATGTAATGACATCTTAAATATTTCAGCAAGACATGCTCAATTTTTTTGGATAATTTTACTAAATGCCAATTTTAGTTTTAGTGTATGTGATACCGTAGGATATGACCCCCTCAAGACATAGTGGGGTGATTCACGAATAGTTGATGATGGACGGTTTTAACTACTGACTTTTGCTTTTGTGGTGATTACGCAATTGAAGTAATCCGCGGGTTTTGATTGTATTTTTATGTGATATTTGAACGTAAGGTTTTGTTATTTCTGTACGAAATCTCTTTTATTGTTATCTGTTGACTTTTTGCTGATAGAAAGATTAAATCAGTTCAATCCAGGAAGGCGCGCGTGTATTTACCCAAGGTTTGGCGGGTGTAATACGGCGAGGAAAACTTGATAATGAGGAGACTTCGAATATGGCCGGTGTCTGGTTTAAAGGTCGATGTGAGTGGAAGTCTCCGCAAAATCCGAACCATCGGCGGAATCGTGAAATGAAATTGCATTGAAAAGGGACGCGAGGGAAGCTGGATGCTAACTGACATTATTTGAGCTGGTCTTCGTGACACCCCGGCGTGTGAAGAGGTATTTCTTCGACACCTTTGAATGCCAAGTGTGCTGTACTTGAACGAAGCCTGGGTGATTGCCGAAATCTAACACTTCTTTGGAGACATCGATTGCAAAGATCCGACGATTAGGGATGCTCGCACAGGTTTCTCAACGCTGATGGTTAACGTCTTGGAAGCTGATGTAAGTACAATTCGATCGATGGAAGTCGCATGAAAATCGGACTCAATGTGATAACGTTCATTAGTTCCGTAGTAGGGAAATTCGAAGTTCTCTAAACTGGGCGTGAGGAATGCAACGAGCCGCATAACTCTACGTCAACTTCTAAACTGTGGACGGATCATTTTACGAGCATGATTAATCGACCATGTAAGTGATTTTCCATTCACAGAACTGATCAATGCTTTGGAAGGAACTCGGAGCATTGTCAACTAGCGAATTTCCCAGTTGAACTCATAAGTAGCGAAATTACGTGTAATGTTCATGGGTTATAGCCGAGACATGCTTTGCCGACTCTTATGCTCATTAACACGCTACTGAGATGGACGATACTTTCTAACTCATCTCGTTTAATTTTGGAAGCAACTCGACATGACTGTTGTTTGTGGGACCAGGCCCTCATCGGTGAAAGTCGATATTGTTCCTCGCGTTTGTTTATGAACTTTTGAACGACGCCTGAAGTGACCAGGCTATGAAGTGACTTTTGGCAGGCGAAGCTACTCTCGTTTTCTCCAGAAACGTGTACCTTGGATAGATGATAATGTGTCACTGTGTTATTATTACGTTACCACATAGGCGTTCGGATAATTACTGGTACTGTTTGTATGACAAGTTCAGAGTCTTTGATATGATTTGTCTGACAAGTGAAAAGCAACGAGTGGCAACAGCTGAACATTGCTACTATAAGTGTAACTTGTTCTCAACATAACAGGTTTTTGATATCATTTTGCACTTCTGAATCAATATCTTTTATTTTTATAACATTTAGAAATATTGAGTGCTGAAGTGAGCACGTTTGATTTAGAAATAGTACTTTTTTTAACGAGATTGTAATTCGACACTATTACTCTGTACTGGTACATTTTAATGTTATTCGATCATTATTCATTATATTTTTACTCTTTCATTATATTGACTCTGATAAAAATGTTGGCAACTTTGTACGAGGTATACCAAGAATTGATGACGTCATGTTGTGTGTGTACATATGGTAATGAGGTCAAACGTTACACTCCAAATTATTTTAAGGGTTAAAATTAAGAATGAAACGTGGAAACTTAGGGTGAACTGGTTTGAAAGTATTGTCCCAAATTTCATTATTTTCATTCCATCCCCTCTTATTACGTCATTCGAACTCTATCAACGTCTTCTTTAGCTATCCTTATACGAATGTGGAAGGAACTAATCATTGATTGAAGAGAGAGAGAGAAAGTATCACCTGTATTCCACAAGAAGAAGTTGCAAGAAGGGATGCAATGCAGGTATTGGTTGTTTATACTCTTCATTTGATTTTAAATTGATTTAGACATTTTCGGTGCCATTTTATGCAATGTTTTGGCTTGTATATATTTATATGTATATCATTTTTGTTCTTTGTTTTTTCATTGCCGTGTTTGCGCAATCTTTAAAATGTGGCTTATTAAATCCAAATGCGAATTGTTAGCACTTGCAATATGGTGTACACGTCCTTGACCTTATAATCGCTACTCTCGTTAACTAACTTTGGATCGGATGAAGTCGATATGAAACTCCGAACGTCGGGTCTTGCAATGAATGAAGGTTGAATGGTTGGACACCACCTTTAAATTAATTAATAAGTGCATTAGGCCTAGATGCTATTATATAAAAGGTTAAAACTAATTACTAATATCTCTTACCAGTTTCGCAGTATTCGCCTGCGAAACCATCAAGACAGTCACAATCCCGCCATTCGTTGTACCATTCATAATCGTACCGCTTACGCATATTACTCGTGCATGAACCGTTATTTTGGCAAGGGTATACACCACAGGGATCTGTTATTTGATGAAAAAATGATAAAATACTGGAAAAATGCATTTACAGCAACAGGTTGTTTTTTTTAAATAATTGGAACAAGGGAATTCAGTTAAAAACCTTTTCACCATCTTTCAAAATATACACATAACTTATTTCATTTTCAGTATCCGCAATTATAAAAAAAACTTTAAGTGTTTTCCTGACCTTACTGCGCCCGAAAAACGTGGGGAATCCTCTATGTAGAGTTTATATGCCCTAGGCGACACTGTTAGGGTGATAGTTTACGTTATTATTTATTTAGTCATCATATACCATTGCATTTTAAAGAGCAAACATGTGGCACCGATTTTTCTTTTTGAGCTAATTGGTGTCAGTGAAAAGTAATAACATACCGGTGTAATTAAAACTGAGCATCTCTCTTACATCGAGATAAAATACCGTCGCAGATATCGAATATGTCTCTGATGGTATCAAGTTTACCAGAGTGATAGGCTGCGAATACGCTGTTACTGTTTGGCTTTCATTTACATCTGAATGTCTCCAGTATGAAACCTCATACTTTGGGTCATACGATGGCCAATAACTATACAGAGAAAAAGTCAGTTCGACCATTCCAAGTCCATATGATAGTATCCTTACTTGATAAAATCTTCGATATGCTGTAAGTTATCAAATATATCACGCATATGGGTTATTCAACAATTATATACTAAATTATATACTCATACATAGTTCTTGATCTGGTAGCAACACTCCATTATTCAAACAAAACTTACCAATCCGACAATTTAAAGTCCTAAACGGGTGGTCCTTTTTTAACGCAAAATGAGTGCAATTATCTTATCATGTGTAAACATTATATATATATATATATATATATATATATATATATATATATATATATATATATATATATATATATATATATATATATATATATATGGCAAAAATTGATAACAAGAAGAAAACAGGACTTAGGCGTTATTCAGAGAATATATATATATATATATATATAAATTATATATATATATATATAAATATATATAATATTATATATATATATATGTATAATATATTTATATACTGACAGTATTTTTATAATATATACATATACATATAATAAATATATATATATATATATATATATATATATATATATATATAATATATATATATATATATATATATATATATATATTTATGCTACTTTGCATCTGCGCCATTGCACAATTTGCACAACTCCACTGCAATTTACCCATCTGCTTTAAAGTAGTAATTTTTATACTCTGTAGGAAATAAACGTTTCAGACCCGTGGTTATATGAGATGACAAACAATAAACCCCGCCATGTAAGTGTATACGCGACATTTGGGTATGATGCGCGACGTATAGCACGAACCGCTAGGCTCGTGCTATATGAAGCAAACAGTTACAAAACCGGATATATACACACCTCCGGAAGGGAGTTAATGCAATCATACGGTATCAAAATTTCCTGCTATGGCCTTCAACGTTGTCTAATTCGTAGTGTTAGCACGATTAGGAGAAAATAGAATAAAGTGTTTAGCGATCGTCGTCGAACGCCGGAAATAAAGCGCCCGAGACCATACATGGCAATGGCAGTGTTAGCGGCCCCGACTGAAAAAGTGACGCCGCTTATTTTTTAAAGTGCCAGTCAAATGCTCTAATCACGCAGGGGATAATTTTTTAACAATCGTCATGTATCTAATCGTTTACATTAACTTGTCACGTCCATTTTGTCGGAACGCCACCTCTCCGAGTTACACTTCTACACTAGTTGAAAAATAATTGTACAATATTTTTGATGCACGGCAGGCGTGTCCTCTCGGTCAATTAGGACGAGTGCCTGCAAGGATGTCACACTCATATAGTATTATTTGAGTTTTAAGGTTCCAAGACAAGAAATTGACCATTTTAAACTAACAATTCTCTAGTGTTTAAAAAGCTCAGAACCCCCGTAAATTGTATATTTTCGGAAAGCCTAGATATAGGGGAACATTTTGGTTACCATAGTGTCACCATTGTTTACATAACTACCACGTGACAGGTAATTTGCATAACCTTTCAAAAATCGGTTTTCCCTATGTTTTGTTTCAATGCTTTGAGATATGTGGCTTAAATTCATGTGAGTGCAAGCTATCCTACAGGTCTTGAAAAGAGTGTCTCAGAATTTTTTTAAACTTTCTTAAACAGTTTTTATGCCAGAAAAACTTCCAGAGCAGTGAATTTTACCATAGTTGATTTCATTAAATTGTGCTCAAAAAAAAACTAAGCAAGATATAAAAAATCTGAGACACACTTTGAAAGAGCGTTGTGACAGCTTGCATTCCAGCAAGTTTGAGTCAGATATTTTGAAGTATAGAGGCAAAACATAGGGAAAACCGACTTTTGAAAGGTTATGCAAATTATCTTGTCACGTGATAGTTATGTAAACAATGGTGACACTGTGGTTATCAAAATGTTCCCATATATCTAGGCTTTCAGAAAATGTATACTTTACGGGGGTTCTGAGTTTATTAACCGTTAGAGAATCGTTAGATTAAAAAGGTCACATTTTTGTCTTGATCATTACTTTATAGTGGGTACCATAGACGGAATCGACAATTGAAATTTGTCGATGCGATGTTTGGACCATTTCTTTGTTCAGCAAAATAAATTATTCATCATTTATGTTCACCCTTTGAATATTCATTAACTCGAATTTTAAGCATTATCAGGTTTAAAAGCGTTGGTTAAAGCTCCATAGGATGTATCTTTTGCCTATTTTTCTGAACTTTTGTTTTGTGGTTCCCTACACTTTCTGCATTGAATCCCTAAACTGTAATTTAATGCCACGTATTAGCATATCAACACAACTTATATGAGTATAATCTTCATTGGTATTGTTGACAATTGTATTCAAGTCCGGCCTTGAATTCATTTGTAAGCAATAAACAATGATCACTACACACATACAAGCTGTGTTGACAGAAAGAATACTCGAAATTTCAGAATTACAAACGAATTAGGGTCAGACACGGTAGTTGATATGCAGAAGAAGAGCAATGAAAAAAACTTGCCACAAGTTACAACATACGTCCCTTTAAAGATACTTACCGTACTCACAGCTTTGGCCATAAAAGCCATCGAGACAGTGACAATTCCACGATTCGTTGTAATCACCATTGTGATATTGAACGACATCACTTGTGCATGAACCATTATTTCGGCATTGATTAATGCAGGGGTCTTTTTATGATAAGAAACAAAGAGAGTAAGAGTTATGTCACTTTCATGCATCAACACTTCGCTGTTTAATAATTAAGCAACATAACGCGCCTGAAACGTTTACCTTATTGTCAAAATCGGCCATCGAAGAAATGTTTCATATTATTGTCTAAAAAGCATCAAGGGAAGCATAGTTTTGGATATACTTTAAAAAAGCGATATATGATCAGAAGATATATCGTCACCAAATATCATAAGACATTCAAGGATGAACGTAAAAAGAGTTAAACACTTAGGAAAGACAACGCAAGTACAGAATTACTAGAGACCTAATATAGCTCGTATACAGTTTGCCTCTCTTACCGACAATACATTTATGCAATATTGAGAGTATTACGTCCCGACTCCTCCCTAGTTACAGCTTATGCAAATCAAACACCCTTGAAAAAAATACTCAGAGAAAAGAACTAAATAAGACATACCCGTAAAATTAAATTCGATTGTCTCCCTTAAACCTTCATATGTCACTGAAACTAAAATCAAATAGGTATTACTAGCTGTCAGGTTTGCTAGGGTGAAATCTCTTAAATATGTTGTTACTGTTACTGTTTCATTGACTGCTGCTGAGTTAATCCGATAGGAAACAATGTATGTGACGTTGCTATACCATTCCCAGTTGCTGACTCCGACACTCAATTGTATGACACCGGGTTCATTTGACTCAATCTTTATAGAATGCAGCCTCAGGGGACCTGTAAGAAAATTGGAAATTCGGCTTTCAAAATCCCTTCACTTAAAATTTTCGTCTGAACATGTTTGTTGAAGTGAATTTCACTTTCATGATAAAATTATTCCGAACGCAGAATAATTCTTTACTTATTACTTGTTGGAATTGCACTCTTTGCAAACACAAAAAGCTTGCCCAGGCACATATCCGTGGTCAAGATGTAAATTATAATTAACACAGGAAGTCCGTAAATCTGCAGTAAACGCAAATTTTCATTGTAATAATTAGAGCTTGTCAAGATGTCAAGCGGAATTCATTAGACCATGATTGAACTGTATAACCGATATTCAAAACACAATAACTTATATATTTCACGTTGTAAAATCATTATATTGAAAGCTACTTCCAAGAAACTCAAACTGTATTAGCAACAAGTCGACGCGACGTGGTTGTATATTTTACCAGGAAAAAGATGATTAGAAATATTTCCTCCTTCATTTTGAAAAAGTTGCACAGAATCTAGACTGGCGTAGAAATTCTGGTTATGCTTTTGCAGAATGCTCTGATGGGTAAATTCATGGAAGTTTACATTTAATTGTCAGTAGACCAGGCTTCAAATATTCAATGAAAGATTTAGCCCTGATCGGCTATGATTTTGTTCCAAAAGTTTATCGTTAGAAATTATGAAATTGCGAGAAAATGGAAGACGAAACATGTTGAATTTGCTCCAACAAGGGAACACCTGTTTGACCGTTGGTTTATCACTTTGATTGAGGAATTTAAAAGATGCCTTTGAAGTGACATCAAAACATTGATCAATGAACAAAAGGCAGACATGTTATATGCCGCTACACGTTTGGCCGGTGATTATTCATTGATCAATAAACTTTATAGAGACACAGTTTACATTAAATTATTGAGCACTACTCTCGCTAGTACCCAATGGTGAAATCTATTCAATTTTTTTTTATTTGCAAAGTCTCTAGTCTCATTCGTATCATTCTCATGCGTGAACATGTCACAGGAATAGTTTGTAAAATCCATCATGCTGTAAGGCATCTCGTGTCACTTGTACACAAACGTTTTCAAAAAATATTCAAACATATTCCTGTCAAGAGAAGGCTCTCAAAACATCATATCACTTTGTCTACATTATAGACTCTTTCTTTTCGCTACTAATTGTTGGTGCACATTCTCGAATATGCTGCACAGGTACCTGACTCATGTATCTAAAAGAATGAAAAATAAAGAGATCTGCAAAAACACACATTAATCATTGTCTATTTGCAGTTCTACGATGTTGCTCAACATTGCTTCATTATATCAATAGTTCAGAACTTCACGAAATATGGTAAATTAGAATAATTCCCATATAATATGACCTCAACCTAGGTTTTTTTCGAATCGACAGGCACTACCCGATATGACAGTCAATGTAAAACAGCCGCAATGACGTATTGCCTGATTAACCGTTGATTTCTTTCTCAAAATTTTTATCTGCAGCGTGATTTCTTTATGCTATATTCACAAGTGAGTGTATTGTACAAATTTAGAGCTTTCTATTAAATGACGTCACCAAAAGTGAGTCTATACTAGCAAAATTAGAACTTATTAAGAAGTGAAAAGACAAGTCAAACAAAGTAATATTAGCCCTACCTGCCCTCTGAAAAACATCGTTACTCCTTGCACTGACTTCATTCTGACTGTAACTTATCATGTATATGGCATAGATTTCTCCAGGAACCAAATACGCTAGAGTAACATTTCTTGCATATGTCTCATTCACATGAACTTTCACTTCTGTTGTTCCTGTTTCATATACAACCTCAAACCTATCAAAGATAGTATTGTCAACCACTGACCACCTTACAATGATAGCTGTTGAATTGTATGATGTCACTTCATTAATGACCGGTGTTGCTGGTTCTGTGGATTGACATAAAAGAGAAAATACCATAAGCTACATTTCATTTCGCACAATTCTTTTTTCATTTGCACTGCCAAATATTACACATTTTATTACATGAACTGTAAACTTTTTACAAGTCGTTTTCCATTAGCTAAGGTTTGTCATGTATGCCCATAGTTTTAAAATCATTTTCGCCTTTTCTTGAACTGAATTCCCCTTAATTGTAAGCAATGTGAACACAAGGGAAAATGCTATCCATATTATGAGAATTAGCACGTAACATTCATTGCACTTACTTGTCCTCTGTGTTACACTGCTGCTTTCTTCACTGATTTGATCAAAACTGTAACTTATCATATGGATGATATACAACTCTCCAGGAACTAAATCTGTCAGAGTGGCATTCCTTAGGTTTGTCTCATTCACTTGAACTTTCGTTTCAGCGGACCTATCTCTGTATACAATCTCGAACCTATCAAATATAGTGTTCTCATCCATTGACCAAGATACAAAGATATATGTGGAATTGTACGTTGTGATTTCATGGGTAATTGGTGCCATTGGGTCTATAGATGAACATAAAAGATGAAATGGTGTGAGCTACGGTAAAGTGCATGTGCGGGATACACTAACCGTGGTTATTGTTTGAAAATATGTGTATTGTAAAGCTTTAATGAACAGGCCTATTTTGATAACGATGCAAACCCAAACATTTCAAACCCAAATAAATCAAAAATGGACACATAGGCATTCGTATCTATGTGATTCACGACACATATACGGCTATAAGGTTATTTATTAATCGTTTTTCATCCATAGAGCAAGCGACAAAGTTAAAGGTTGTATCGTATGTCATGATCTCATACGAAGATGTGCTAGCGTAACTGTTGACGCCATGATGTCTGCACATTAATTTATTTTGAAAGAAATTTTAATCGCGGTTTTATTTTGTTTGATATTTGCTTTGTTTCCTTTTTTGATTTCGTTTGATTTTATGTGAAGATGTAACTACAATGCAAAAATCTGATATCGAACAATGGCGGCCGTGATTTGTGAAATGCAAGTTCACAATTCGATTAAGGAGGTCACCTCATTGAACAATGCATAAATGCGCTACTCAAATTATTAATTAATAATTTAAAAAAGCAATTTGCACTATGTTACGGTAACACGCCGAACCATCGCCTTGTATTTCGAGACTCTCCCCCTTCGTTCATTTATGATATAAATAAACTGTAGGAATCCTTTAATCTCCGCTCGCTTTATATATACAATTAAAATTGAGGAAGATCGTGTCATTATAACGGATGTCGTTTACTTAATAAATCCATTATATTTTTATAATTAGTTTTGTATATCCTGCCATCAGAAGCGTTGAACACAGATAGTCACCAATACTCACCTGTCCTTTGGATTACATTGTTACTGTCTGCACTGACGTAGTTGTCACTGTAACTTCTCATGTAGATGACATACAACTCTCCAGGAACTAAATCTGTCAAGGTTGCTCTTCTTGAATATGTTTCATTCACTTGAACAATCATGTCTCTGTATCCGGCTACATATACAATGTCAAATCTATCAAAGGTAGTGTTCCAATCCATCGACCAAGTGACAGTGATAGATGTTGAGTTGAATGTTGTAATATCATCAACCAAAGGTGGTATCGGCACTATAGATCAATATGAGATGAAATATTGTCAGTCATAATGTCCGAATATCGTTTCTTTGCCTAACAACATTTTGCGAAGGTAATTAGAGTTTCGGTTTTCTTTCGGTTCTTTTTCGGGTTTTTTTTAGAATGTTCCTCATTTGACAAATCTGCATGAGAAAGTCAAGCAAGCTGATAATTATAAAAGGCTCATGTCTAAAATCGTGCGTAAGAAATATATAGGAGGGGAAATGCAGGCATTCTAAATTCTCTCTTAATATGAAAGAAGTATCAAACTTTGAATATTATTATGTGAGAACGCCCTTTTTCAAGGTTAACTACTAGTAATTCATTGAAATGTAGCCTAAAAGATTGCTGTGGATAATTTTTGTAGTTACTGTATCATTGTGCCAACGGGTTTATAACTTAGCGGGCGAGAAATCGAGATGAACAATTCTAAGGATCATTTGTACAGAAACCGAGAGAAAGAAATGACAATAATCCAGAAATATGTGAAGATGTCACTAAGAGGCGGACCGTGATATCAAACAATACAGGGACAATTTTCTGAATGCATACTCAAAAATCATTGTAGAGATGAAATCTAAGAAATATGTACTGTTCAATTGATGAAGCAACTTGCACAATGCTGTGGTATCTTCGAGGACAATGAACGGTATCAATTCGATTCGAAGACATTATCTCGAGCGATTGTCATGCAAAACCAACACCTTAAATTATAAACATCTACGTTTTACATTTATCGAGTAAGATTTATCAAATCTCCTGTCCTTTCATATAAACACTGAACAATTAAGTGCGTTCGTTTCAGTACAACTGATGTAGTTTACTGAACAAATCGCTGATATTTCTTCAGGTTTTTCCATCATGTTTTTGAAATATCCCGACATGAGAAGCGTTGAACGCAGATTATCACAATCCTCACCTGTCCTTTGGATTACATTGTTACTCTGTACACTGACGTAGCTGTCAATGTAACTTCTGATGTAGATGACATACAACTCTCCAGGAACTAAATCTGTCAAGGTTGTTCTCCTTGAATCTGTATCGTTCACTTGAATAATTTCGTATGTATATCCGGCTCCGTATACAATCTCAAACCTATCGAAGGTAGTGTTCTCATCCATTGCCCAAATGAGTGTGATAGATGTTGAATTGAATGTTGTGGTATCGTCAACCACAGGTGGCACTGGCACTATAAAACAATATAAGAGAAAACGCCGTAGGTTATTATGTATGAATATTATTAGTTGTTCTCAATGTTGGCGAAGATTATTTGTGTTAATTTTTTTTCGTTTTGATTCTTTTTGTGATAATAGGTTTCCTTTCCATTTTTGGAAAAGATTTGTAAACTGATATTGTAATGTGCTATTGTATATTTTATGCAAAGAAATTATAGGGAGATATAAATAAACATCAGCAGCAAAATCAGCGTCACTCTCATTTTTTTCAAAAGAAATTTGAGCATTTTAATTTAATATCTGAAGACACCTTTTGGGCCTGTTAACTATTAAAGTCAATATGATGTGTCATAAAATACTGTGGTGATTATATTTTAGGTAAATGTATAATTTTGATAACGGGTTTATAGTTTGTATAGCAACCGAGAGGAAAAAATTACAATAATGCAGACATATGTGAGGATATCACTAAGAAGTTGATCGTGATGTATAACAAAACGGGGCTCGACTGTCAAAAGGCATTCTCAAAATTCATTGCAGAGATAAAACCAGGGTACATTACGTATATGTGATACTGAATTGATGAAGCAATTGCAAAATGCTGTAAAAACTTCGACGACTATCTGCGGAAGTGATAGAATAACATATCATTAAGCTATAACAATTTACACTTTCTATATTGATTTATAAAACAAATATAGGGTAAAAATTTTTAAATTTCTCCCTTTATAATTACAATGAACAGTCCAGTGCGTTCTATCTAGTAAACTTATGTAGTCAATTGAACAAGTCGATAGTCTTTATCTAACACTTTTGCATTATCCTAACATCAAATGCGTTGGACTGTCAACAGAAGCGATAAGGTGACATAATATATAAAGCGATTGGTCGCATCAAACCCTCACACTGATTTATAAGCTACGTTTAACAAATCTAAAGTCGTTAACAGAAATATATTATATGTTTTTGTCCTGCATTAGGTTCTAAAATATGAAAACATCGAAAGCGTAGAACACAGGTTGTCACCAATACTTACCTGTCCTTTGGATTACATTGTTACTGTCTGCACTGACGTAGTCGTCACTATAACTTCGGATGTAGATGACATACAACTCTCCAGGAACTAAATCTGTCAAGGTTGCTCTTCTTACATCTGTATCGTTCACTTCAACAATCATGTATGTTGATCCAGATCCGTATACAATCTCAAACCTATCAAAGGTAGTGTTCTCATCCATCGACCAAGTGACAGTGATAGATGTTGAATTGAATGTTGTGATATCATCAACCAGAGGTGGCATCGGCACTAAAGATAAATATGAGATAAAATGTTGTAAGTTGTAATACCTAAAAATAATACTTCCCAGAATGTTTAGACAAGTTAACTTGCGTTATGTTCTTCTTTGAATCTATTTTTTCTGATGTCAAGATGTCACTTAGAACATAAATCTGATATTGACGAAAACAGTGGGCAATTTGCCGAATGCATGGTCGAATTTTATGAATGATATGACCTCATTGTACATTAGAAATATGAGCTGCTCTTTTGACGAACAACTTTGCGCAATGTGCTTTAATCGAGGACTATCAACAGAAGCGATGAGGTGACATAATATCTAGTGGCCACACTACCACTCGCGTCGGTGATCTGTCATGCCCGGTGGGAGAAAACTGAGTCTTTACTGACTTGGCGAATAAACGAAAAACATTTTTTGCTGATTCCACCAGAATTCGCATAGGTGACTAGCACAGTTACGTGCGGTTGATACATAGCGGCCGCCATGTGGTATGCATAGACGCACACCACGCGGCGGCCGCTATGTATCGAACCACGCGTAACCGTGTGGCAGACGACAAAATGTAGTCACTGGAGGTTGTTAATATTTTACACGTAAAAACTGATATCTATGTGATATTGGTAAAAAATGTAATAAATACAACTGATTGAGAATAATACAAACGACAAAAACTAAGGAGAAGTTTTAAAAAAACTTATCTGAGGTAGAGGCATAATGCTGTATATAAAGTCTTCGCAGTGGGAGGTAAATTAATTGCGTCGTTCGAACTTATTATGGACTCGCTAGAATATCGTCAATCAGCACAACAACAAACCTTCGGGGGATTTCGGGTCATAATCAGAAACGATCGTAACACTTCGGATGTGAAAAATACGCTCGGGAACTGACATGTTTTTATCGATATCTCGCGATCCGCGTGCAGTCGCCTCGTCAAATATCGACCGTTTGCATTAAAAATATGTGTTTTAAAAATGTTTCCAAGTGTAAGTGCAATCCATTATATTTTTATAATTAGTTTTGTATATCCTGCCATCAGAAGCATTGAACACAGATAGTCACCAATACTCACCTGTCCTTTGGATTACATTGTTACTGTCTGCACTGACGTAGTTGTCACTGTAACTTCTCATGTAGATGACATACAACTCTCCAGGAACTAAATCTGTCAAGTTAGCTCTTCTTGAATATGTATCATTCACTTGAACAATCATGTCTCTGTATCCGGCTACATATACAATGTCAAATCTATCAAAGATAGTGTTCCGATCCATCGACCAAGTGACAGTGATAGATGTTGAGTAGAATGTTGTAATATCATCAACCAAAGGTGGTATCGGCACTAGAGATCAATATGAGATGAAATATGCTCAGTCATGATGTCCGAATATCATTTGTTTTCCTAACAACTGTTTTGCGAAAGTAATTAGAGTTTCAGTTTTCTTTTGTTTCTTTTTCGTTTTTTTGTTAGAATGTTCCTCATTTAACAAATCTGCATGAGAAAGTCAAGCAAGCTGATATTATAAAAGGCTCATGTCTAATATTGTGCGTTAGAAATATATAGGAAGGGAAATGCAGGCATTCTAAATTCTCTCTTATTATGAAAGTAGTATCAAACTTTGAATATTATTATGTGAGAACGCCCTTTATCAAGGTTAACTGCTACTAATTCATTGAAACGTGGCATAAAAGGTTATTGTGGATAATCTTTGCTGTTACTGTATCATTGTGCCAAAGAGTTTATAACTTAGCGAGCGAGAAATCGAGAAGCACAATTTTAAGGATCATTTGTACAGAAACCGAGAGAAAGAAATGACAATAATCAAGAGAGAGGCGGACCGTGATATCAAACAATACATGGACAATTTTCTGAATGCATACTCAAAAATTATTGAAGAGATGAAATCTTTGTACATAAGAAACATGTACTGTTCAATTGATGAAGCAACTTGCACAATGCTGTGGTATCTTCGAGGGCCATGAACGGTAGCGATTCGATTCGGGGACATTATCTCGAGCGATTGTCAAGAAAAACCAACACCTAAAATATAAACACCTACGTTTTACATTTTGATGTATAAAATCAATATCGAGTAAGATTTATCGAATCTCCCGTCCTTTAATATAAACACTGAACAATTAGTGCGTTCTTTTCAGTACAACTGATGTCGTTTACTGAACAAATCGGTGATATTTCTTCAGGTTTTGCATCATGTTTTTGAATTATCCCGACATGAGAAGCGTTGAACGCAGATCCTCACCTGTCCTTTGGATTACATTGTTACTCTCTACACTGACGTAGTTGTCAATGTAACTTCTCATGTAGATGACATACAACTCCCCAGGAACTAAATCTGTCAAGGTTTTTCTTCTTGAATCTGTATCGTTCACTTGAATAATCTCGTATATATATCCGAACGGTAAGACTGCGTATACCCATACAATCTCAAACCTATCAAAGGTAGTGTTCTCATCCATTGCCCAAGTGAGTGTGATAGATGTTGAATTGAATGTTGTGATATCATCAACCACAGGTGGCTTTGGCACTATAAACAAATATAAGAGAAAACGCCGTAGGTTATTATGTATGAATATTATTAGTTGTTCTCAATGTTTGACGAAGATTATTTGTGTTAATTTTTTTCGTTTTGATTGTTTTTGTGATAATACGTTTCCTTTCCATTTTCTTTGAAAAGATTTGTCAGCTGAAATTGCAATGTGCTATTGTATATTTTATACAAAGAAATTATAGGGAGATATAAATAAACATCAGCAGCAAAATCAGCGTCACTCTCATTTTTTTCAAAAGAAATTTGAGCATTTTAATTTAATATCTGAAGACACCTTTTGGGCCTGTTAACTATTAAAGTCAATATGATGTGTCATAAAATACTGTGGTGATTATAATTCAGGTAAATGTATAATTTTGATAACGGGTTTATAGTTTGTATAGCAACCGAGAGGAAAAAATTACAATAATGCAGACATATGTGAGGATATCGTGATGTATAACAAAACGGGGCTCGACTGTCAAAAGGCATTCTCAAAATTCATTGCAGAGATAAAACCAGGGTACATTACGTATAATGTGATACTGAATTGATGAAGCAATCGCAAAATGCTGTAAAAACTTTGACGACTATCTGCGGAAGTGATAGAATAACATATCATTAAGCTATAACAATTTACACTTTCTATATTGATTTATAAAACAAATATAGGGTAAAAATTTTTAAATTTCTCCCTTTATAATTATAATGAACAGTCCAGTGCGTTCTATAAGTAAACTTATGTCGTCAATTGAACAAGTCGATAGTCTTTATCTAACAGTTTTGCATTATCCTAACATCAAATGCGTTGGACTATCAACAGAAGCGATAAGGTGACATAATATATAAAGCGATTGGTCGCATCAAACCCTCACACTGATTTATAAGCTTTTAGGTTTGTACATTGTTTTATAAAATAAATATACAGTAGACGATTAAGGCCTACGCTACGTTTAACAAAACTGAAGTCGTTAACAGAAATATATTATATGTTTTTGGTCTTGCATTAGGTTTCTAAAATACCTAAACATCACAAGCGTGGGACACAGGTTGTCACAAATTCTCACCTGTCCTTTGGATTACATTGTTACTGTCTGCACTCTCGTAGTCGTCACTATAACTCCGGATGTAGATGTCATACAACTCTCCAGGAACTAAATCTGTCAAGGTTGCTCTTCTTACATCTGTATCGTTCACTTCAACAATCATGTATGTTGATCCAGATCCGTATACAATTTCAAACCTATCAAAGGTAGTGTTCTCATCCATCGACCAAGTGACAGTGATAGATGTTGAATTGAATGTTGTGATATCATCGACAAGAGGTGACATCGGCACTAAAGATAAATAGGAGATAAAATGTTGTAAGTTGTACTACCTAAAAATAATACTTCCCAGAATGTTTAGACAAGTTAACTTGCGTTATGTTCTTCTTTGAATCTATTTTTTCTGATGTCAAGATGTCACTTAGAACATAACTCTGATATTGACGAAAACAGTGGGCACTTTACCGAATGCATGGTCGAATTTTATGAATGATATGACCTCATTGTACATTAGAAATATGAGCTGCTCTTTTGACGAACCACTGCACAATGTGCTATTATCGAGGACTATCAACAGGAGCGATAAGGTGACATAATATTTGAAGAGATTGGTCGAACCAAACCCTCCATCTATTTATAAGCTGTTGGGTTTTTGTACATTGCTTTATGAAATAATACGGCTAGGTTTCAATCGGATTCGAACCCACAACATACGGCATCAGTCGCCTAGCTGAGAGGCCACAGAAAGAACCGCTCGGCTAAATCTCCACTCCCAAAAAAGAGTGGTTCAATAGCCGGCTAAGTTGTTACATTTTTCTGACTGACACCGCTCAACACGTTGTAGAGTTCGTGAAGCACTCACGCACGCATGCTCACTATCATACATAATTATATAGTAGACGTTTAAGGCCTAGGCTCCTTTTTATCAAAACTAAAGTCGTTAACAGAAATAGATTATATGTTTTTGGTCTTACATTAGGTTTCTAAAATATCCAAACATCAAAAGTGTTAGACACAGGTTGTCACAAAATCTCACCTGTCCTTTGGATTACATTGTTACTGTCTGCACTGACGTAGTCGTCACTATAACTTCGGATGTAGATGACATACAACTCTCCAGGAACTAAATCTGTCAAGGTTGCTCTTCTTAAATCTGTATCGTTCACTTCAACAATCATGTCTGTTGATCCAGATCCGTATACAATCTCAAACCTATCAAAGGTAGTGTTCTCATCCATCGACCAAGTGAAAGTGATAGATGTTGAATTGAATGTTGTGATATCATCAACCACAGGTGACATCGGCACTAAAGATAAATATGAGATAAAATGTTTTATGAAATAAGTTTACAGTGGATCATTTAGGCAGAGGCTACGTTTATCAAAACTGAAGTCGTTAAAGAAATCGATTGTATATAATTGATCTTGCATGAGGTTTCTCAAATATCTAAACATCAAAAGCGTTGGACACAGGTTGTCACAAATTCTCACCTGTCCTTTGGATTACATTGTTGCTGCCTGCACTGACGTAGTTGTCACTATAACTTCTCATGTATATGACATACAACTCTCCAGGAACTAAATCTGTCAAGGTTGCTCTTCTTATATATGTATCGTTCACTTCGACAATCATTTCTGTTGATCCAGATCCGTATACAATCTCAAACCTATCAAAGGTAGTGTTCTCATCCATCGACCAAGTGACAGTGATAGATGTTGAATTGAATGTTGTGATATCATCAACCAGAGGTGGCATCGGCACTAAAGATCAATATGAGATAAAAAGTTGTAAGTTATAATACCTAAAAATCATACTTCCCAGAATGTTTAGACAAGTTAACTTGCGTTAAGTTCTGCTTTGAATCATCTTATTTTTTCTGATGTCAAGGTGTCATTTAGAACATAACTCTGATATTGACAAAAACAGTGGGCAAATTACCAAATACATGGACGAATTTTATTAACGAGATGACCTCATTGTACATAAGAAATATGAGCTGCTCATTTGATGAACTACTTTGGACAATGTGCTATAATCGAGGACTATCAACAGAAGTGATGAGGTAACAATAATTAAAACGATTGGTCACACAAACCCCTCATCCCAACTTATAAGCTTTTAGCATTCGTACATTGTTTTATGAAATAAATATACAGGGGACGATTGAGGCTAAGGCTCGGTTTTATCAAAACTGAAGTCGTTAACATAAATCGATTATACGTTTTTTGGTCTTGCATTAGGTTTCTAAAATATCCAAACATCAAAAGCGTTGGCCACAGATAGTCACCAATCCTCACCTGTCCTTTGGATTACATTGTTACTGTCTGCACTGACGTAGTTGTCACTGTAACTTCTCATATATATGACATACAACTCTCCAGGAACTAAATATGTCAAGGTTGCTCTTCTCGAATCTGTATCGTTCACTTCAACAATCATGTCTGTTGATCCAGATCCGTATACAATCTCAAACCTATCAAAGGTAGTGTTCTCATCCATCGACCAAGTGACAGTGATAGATGTTGAATTGAATGTTGTGATATCATCGACAAGAGGTGACATCGGCACTAAAGATCAATATGAGATAAATGTTGTAAGTCATAATATGTGAAAATCACTTTTTCCCAGAATGTTTAGACAAGTTATCTTGCGTAATTTTCTTTTTGGAATCGTTCTCTGTTTTTCTCATGTCAAGATGCGACTTAGAACATAACTCTGATATTGACAAAAACAGTGGGCAATTTACGGAATGTAAAGTCTAATTTTATTAATGAGATGACCTCATTGTGCAAAAGAAATATGAGCTGATCATTTGATGAACCACTTTGGACAATGTGCTATAATCGAGGACTATCAACAGAAGCGATGAGGTAACAATAATTAAAACGATTGTTCACACAAACGCCTCATCCAAACTTATAAGCTTTTAGCGTTCGTACATTGTTTTATGAAATAAATATACAGGGGACGATTGAGGCCTAGGCTCGGTTTTATCAAAACTGAAGTCGTTAACAGAAATCGATTGTATGTTTTGGTCTGGCATTAGGTTTCTAAAATATCCAAACATCAAAAGTGTTGGACACAGGTTGTCACAAATTCTCACCTGTCCTTTGGATTACATAGTTACTGTCTGCACTGACGTAGTTGTCACTGTAACTTCTAATGTAGATGACATACATTTCTCCAGGAACTAAATCTGTCAAGGTTGCTCTTCTTACATCTGTATCGTTCACTTCAACAATCATGTCTGTTGATCCAGATCCGTATACAATCTCAAACCTATCAAAGGTAGTGTTCTCATCCATCGACCAAGTGACAGTGAGAGATGTTGAATTGAATGTTGTGATATCATCAATCTGAGGCGGCATCGGCACTAAAGATAAATATAAGATAAAATGTTGTAAGTTGTAATACCTAAAAATCATACTTCCCAGAATGTTTAGACAAGTTTACTTGCTTTATGTTCTTCTTTAAATCTCTTTTTTTCTGATGTCAAGATGTCACTTAGAACATAACTCTGATATTGACGAAAACAGTGGGCAATTTACATAATGCATGGTCGAATTTTATGAATGATATGACCTCATTGTACATTAGAAATATGAGCTGCTCATTTGACGAACCACTTTGCACAATGTGCTTTAATTGAGAACTATCAACAGAAGCGATAAGGTGACATAATATCCGAAGCGATTGGTCGCACCAAACCCTCCATCTATTTATAAGCTTTTGGGTTTTTGTACATTGTTTAATGAAATAATTATATAGTAGACGTTTAAAGCCTAGGCTCCTTTTAATCAAAACTAAAGTCGTCAACAGAAACCGATTATCTGTTTTTGGTTCTGCATTAGGTTTCTAAAATATCCAAACATCAAAAGTGTTAGACACAGGTTGTCACCAATACTCACCTGTCCTTTGGATTACATTGTTACTGTCTGCACTCTCGTAGTCGTCACTATAACTCCGGATGTAGATGTCATACAACTCTCCAGGAACTAAATCTGTCAAGGTTGCTCTTCTTACATCTGTATCGTTCACTTCAACAATCATGTCTGTTGATCCAGATCCGTATACAATCTCAAACCTATCAAAGGTAGTGTTCTCATCCATCGACCAAGTGACAGTGAGAGATGTTGAATTGAATGTTGTGATATCATCAATCTGAGGTTGCGTCGGCACTAAAGATCAATATGAGATAAAATGTTGTTAGTCATAATACCTGAAAAATTATTTCCCTGAATGCTTAGAGAAGCTAACTTGTATTCAGTTCGTCTTTGAATCATTCTCTTTTTTTGATGTCAAGATAGCATGTTCAAATTTCATTAATGATATGAACTCATTGTATTTTGCAAATATGAGCTGCTCATTTGACGAACTACTTTGCACAATTTGCTAAAATCGAGGACTATCAACAGAAGGCATAAGGTGATATAATATATATAGCAATTGGTCACACGAGACCCTCATCCCGAATTATAAACTATTAGGCTTTGTACATTGTTTCATGAAATAAATATAAAATGGATCATTGAGGCATAGGCTCCATTTATCAAAACTGAAGTCGTCAACAGAAATCGATTATATGTTATGGGTCTTGCATTAATTTTCCCAAAGATCCAAACATCAAAAGCGTTGGACACAGGTTGTCACAAATTCTCACCTGTCCTTTGGATTACATTGTTACTATCTGCACTGACGTAGTTGTCACTGTAACTTCTAATGTAGATGACATACAACTCTCCAGGAACTAAATCTGTCAAGGTTGCTCTTCTTACATCTGTATCGTTCACTTCAACAATCATGTCTGTTGATCCAGATCCGTATACAATCTCAAACCTATCAAAGGTAGTATTCTCATCCATCGACCAAGTGACAGTGATAGATGTTGAATTGAATGTTGTGATATCATCAACCAGAGGTGGCATCGGCACTAAAGATAAATATGAGATAAAATGTTGTAAGTTATAATACCTAAAAATCATACTTCCCAGAATGTTTAGACAAGTTAACTTGCGTTATGTTCTTCTTTGAATCTATTTTTTTCTGATGTCAAGATGTCATTTAGAACGTAACTCTGATATTGACAAAAACAGTTGGCAAATTACCAAATACATTGACGAATTTTATTAACGAGATGACCTCATTGTACATAAGAAATATGAGCTGCTCATTTGATGAACCACTTTGGACAATGTGCTATAATCGAGGACTATCAACAGAAGTGATGAGGTAACAATAATTAAAACGATTGGTCACACAAACCCCTCATCCCAACTTATAAGCTTTTAGCATTCGTACATTGTTTTATGAAATAAATATACAGGGGACGATTGAGGCTAAGGCTCGGTTTTATCAAAACTGAAGTCGTTAACATAAATCGATTATACGTTTTTTGGTCTTGCATTAGCTTTTTAAAATATCCAAACATCAAAGCGTTGGCCACAGATAGTCATCAATCCTCACCTGTCCTTTGATTACATTGTTACTGTCTGCACTGACATAGTTGTCACTGTAACTTCTCATATATATGACATACAACTCTCCAGGAACTAAATATGTCAAGGTTGCTCTTCTCGAATCTGTATCGTTCACTTCAACAATCATGTCTGTTGATCCAGATCCGTATACAATCTCAAACCTATCAAAGGTAGTGTTCTCATCCATCGACCAAGTGACAGTGATAGATGTTGAATTGAATGTTGTGATATCATCGACAAGAGGTGACATCGGCACTAAAGATCAATATGAGATAAATGTTGTAAGTCATAATATGTGAAAATCACTTTTTCCCAGAATGTTTAGACAAGTTATCTTGCGTAATTTTCTTTTTGGAATCGTTCTCTGTTTTTCTCATGTCAAGATGCGACTTAGAACATAACTCTGATATTGACAAAAACAGTGGGCAATTTACGGAATGTAAAGTCTAATTTTATTAATGAGATGACCTCATTGTGCATAAGAAATATGAGCTGCTCATTTGATGAACCACTTTGGACAATGTGCTATAATCGAGGACTATCAACAGAAGCGATGAGGTAACAATAATTAAAACGATTGGTCACACAAACCCCTCATCCCAACTTATAAGCTTTTAGCGTTCGTACATTGTTTTATGAAATAAATATACAGGGGACGATTGAGGCTAAGGCTCGGTTTTATCAAAACTGAAGTCGTCAACGTAAATCGATTATACGTTTTTTGGTCTTGCATTAGGTTTCTAAAATATCCAAACATCAAAAGCGTTGGCCACAGGTTGTCACAAATTCTCACCTGTCCTTTGGATTACATTGTTGCTATCTGCACTGACGTAGTTGTCACTGTAACTTCTCATATATATGACATACAACTCTCCAGGAACTAAATATGTCAAGGTTGCTCTTCTCGAATCTGTATCGTTCACTTCAACAATCATGTCTGTTGATCCAGATCCGTATACAATCTCAAACCTATCAAAGGTAGTGTTCTCATCCATCGACCAAGTGACAGTGATAGATGTTGAATTGAATGTTGTGATATCATCGACAAGAGGTGACATCGGCACTAAAGATCAATATGAGATAAATGTTGTAAGTCATAATACGTGAAAATCACTTTTTCCCAGAATGTTTGGACAAGTTATCTTGCTTAATTTTCTTCTTGGAATCGTTTTCTGTTTTTCTCATGTCAAGATGCGACTTAGAACATAACTCTGATATTGACAAAAACAGTGGGCAATTTACGGAATGTAAAGTCTAATTTTATTAATGAGATGACCTCATTGTACATAAGAAATATGAGCTGCCCATTTGATGGACCACTTTGGACAATGTGCTATAATCGAGGACTATCAACAGAAGCGATGAGGTAACAATAATTAAAACGATTGGTCACACAAACCCCTCATCCCAACTTATAAGCTTTTAGCGTTCGTACATTGTTTTATGAAATAAATATACAGGGGACGATTGAGGCCTAGGCTCGGTTTTATCAAAACTGAAGTCGTTAACAGAAATCGATTGTATGTTTTGGTCTGGCATTAGGTTTCTAAAATATCCAAACATCAAAAGTGTTGGACACAGGTTGTCACAAATTCTCACCTGTCCTTTGGATTACATAGTTACTGTCTGCACTGACGTAGTTGTCACTGTAACTTCTAATGTAGATGACATACATTCTCCAGGAACTAAATCTGTCAAGGTTGCTCTTCTTACATCTGTATTGTTCACTTCAACAATCATGTCTGTTGATCCAGATCCGTATACAATCTCAACCTATCAAAGGTAGTGTTCTCAACCATCGACCAAGTGACAGTGATAGATGTTGAATTGAATGTTGTGATATCATCAATCTGAGGCGGCATCGGCACTAAAGATAAATATAAGATAAAATGTTGTAAGTTGTAATACCTAAAAATCATACTTCCCAGAATATTTAGACAAGTTTACTTGCTTTATGTTCTTCTTTAAATCTCTTTTTTTCTGATGTCAAGATGTCACTTAGAACATAACTCTGATATTGACGAAAACAGTGGGCAATTTACATAATGCATGGTCGAATTTTATGAATGATATGACCTCATTGTACATTAGAAATATGAGCTGCTCATTTGACGAACCACTTTGCACAATGTGCTTTAATTGAGGACTATCAACAGAAGCGATAAGGTGACATAATATCCGAAGCGATTGGTCGCATCAAACCCTCCATCTATTTATAAGCTTTTGGGTTTTTGTACATTGTTTAATGAAATAATTATATAGTAGACGTTTAAAGCCTAGGCTCCTTTTAATCAAAACTAAAGTCGTCAACAGAAACCGATTATCTGTTTTTGGTTCTGCATTAGGTTTCTAAAATATCCAAACATCAAAAGTGTTAGACACAGGTTGTCACCAATACTCACCTGTCCTTTGGATTACATTGTTACTGTCTGCACTGACGTAGTCGTCACTGTAACTTCTCATGTAGATGACATACAACTCTCCAGGAACTAAATCTGTCAAGGTTGCTCTTCTTACATCTGTATCGTTCACTTCAACAATCATGTCTGTTGATCCAGATCCGTATACAATCTCAAACCTATCAAAGGTAGTGTTCTCATCCATCGACCAAGTGACAGTGAGAGATGTTGAATTGAATGTTGTGATATCATCAATCTGAGGTTGCGTCGGCACTAAAGATCAATATGAGATAAAATGTTGTTAGTCATAATACCTGAAAAATTATTTCCCTGAATGCTTAGAGAAGCTAACTTGTATTCAGTTCGTCTTTGAATCATTCTCTTTTTTGATGTCAAGATAGCATGTTCAAATTTCATTAATGATATGAACTCATTGTATTTTGCAAATATGAGCTGCTCATTTGACGAACTACTTTGCACAATGTGCTAAAATCGAGGACTATCAACAGAAGGCATAAGGTGATAAAATATATATAGCAATTGGTCACACGAGACCCTCATCCCGAATTATAAACTATTAGGCTTTGTACATTGTTTCATGAAATAAATATACAGTGGATCATTGAGGCATAGGCTCCATTTATCAAGAGTGAGGTCGTCAACAGAAATCGATTATATGTTATGGGTCTTGCATTAATTTTCCCAAAGATCCAAACATCAAAAGCGTTGGACACTGGTTGTCACAAATTCTCACCTGTCCTTTGGATTACATTGTTACTGTCTGCACTGACGTAGTTGTCACTGTAACTTCTCATGTATATGACATACAACTCTCCAGGAACTAAATCTGTCAAGGTTGCTCTTCTTACATCTGTATCGTTCACTTCAACAATCATGTCTGTTGATCCAGCTCCGTATACAATCTCAAACCGATCAAAGGTAGTGTTTTCATCCATTGACCAAGTGAAAGTGATAGATGTTGAATTGAATGTTGTGATACCATCCACCACAGGTGACATCGGCACTAGAGATTAATATAGGATAAAGCGTTTAAAGTCATGCCAATTGGACAACCAGTTTTGGAGAAACACATTTTTGGACTAAAATGGCGAAAATTGCCCCCAAAATACAAAATTGCAGATGTCATCATCACACTAAGTTCATCTTTAGGATCCTGTATACCAAATTTCCAAGCTATCAGACGAGTGCACGTGGTTTTGGACTAGGACATTTTTTGATAAAACAATATTTTGACCAAAAATGACAAAAATGAATATTCCTGCGTAATTTGAACAAATCTGAAATACACCATCCCTAGGGAACTTTTTACAAAATATCAAAGCTATCACACCTGTTGTCTTGAAGAAGAAGATTTGTAAAGATTTTTTGGCCAAAAATGACAAAAATTGCCTAAAAATACAACTTTGCAAATTTCACCACGATTTCAACAAATCTAACAGAAGTCACCCTAAATGAACTGCATATCGAATTCTAAAGCAATTGGACATGCGGTTCCAAAGGAGATGTTTTGCCAAAAACAGCAAAAAAAATGTCCCTCAAATACAAATATTCAAATTTCACCACGATTTGAACAAACGAAAGTAAGGTCACCCCAAGTGAACTGCACACTATATAAAATTTCAAAGCGATCGGACTTGTAGGCAATTGTTGACGGACGACGGACGGGCGACCACGGACGACCACGGAAAATCAGCCAATGATAAGCTCCGCGTCACTGACAGCAGCGCTAAAAAATGCTATGTCATAACCTCATCATTAATATGCATGCCACACTAAACAAAATCTAATCAGTTCTCGCAATTAGCATATGGTACCTGGCTTCTAAATCTGACTTAAATCTCTTCAGGTGTTTTTGAGTTATCGTGTAAACAGACAGACAGACAGTACACATACACACTCTCACACACACGGAGAGACAGACAGACATCGCTTTAACATTAGCTCAGTAAGTGAACACGTGAGCTGGAAAAAAGATATTGGTAGTCATTTTTCGCAGGTACGTTTCGATGAAAGCGTAATAATGTATGATACTTCAAGGCCAACCAGCTAATGTGAAGTGTGTACTCTTTTTATAGCCTGAAGGTAATATGCACCTCGAAAGTGAAAGACTTAAACTTTTGCTCTAACTTTCCTCAAGGAATCTTTCAATCATTCTCTTTCAAAATCAAGAATAAAAATAGGGGGTCACCGTGCAAATTTTGGTACTAGAGAAACAAATAACCCAAGATTTACTGATATTAGAAATTCAAAATGGCCGCCATCCCTGTGTTAACTCTATGGCGAAAAATAAAAATTTCCGAATTTCAAAAAACTAAGCCGGTGAAAAGTTTTCTTTCACCAAGAGCTTTAAAATTAACCCCCACATGTGGTATATCAGAAGAGAACTGTAAAAGTTTGAGAGTCCGAATGTCTGTCCCCGAGGTGCGTTCTCCCTTAAAGTAAAATGCAGTGTATTGATTTTGTATTAATTGGGCGAATTCTGTCTTTTATGAATTGGTGATGTAATATTCTTGTTCCCTTCCCAGCTGGGATTTTCATAGCATTTATTTTCAAAAAGACATTCAAAAAGACAATCACATATCAATACTTACAAACCTCAATTACACTTCATAGAATAATATCTGTATTATAAGTGATACTTACTTGTCCTCTGTGATACATTGTCACTTGGTTCACTGACTTGATCTTCACTGTAAGTTCTCATGTTGATGACATACAACTCTCCAGGAACTAAATATGTTAAGGTTGCTCTTCTCACATTTGTATCGTTCACTTCAACAATCATGTCTGTTGATCCAGCTACGTATACAATCTCAAACCTATCAAAGGTAGTGTTTTCATCCATCGACCAAGTGACAGTGATAGATGTTGAATTGTATATTGTGATACCATCAACCACAGGTGACATCGGCACTAGAGATCAATATAAGATAAAGCGTTTAAAATCATGCCTATCAGACAAGTAGTTTGGGAGAAGCACATTTAGACTAAAATGGCAAAAATTGCCCCAATATACAAAATTGCAGATGTTATCATAATGTCAACATATCACATTTAGTTCATCTTTAGTATCCTGTTTACCGAATTTCCAAGCTATCAGAAAGAATGGTTTTGAAGTTGATGAAACAATTTTTTGACCAAAATGACAAAATATGCATATTTCTGCACAATTTGAGCAAATCTAAAACAGATCATCCTTAGAGACCTTTTAACCAAACATCAAAGTTATCAGATCTGTTGTTTTGAAAAAGGTTTGTAAAGATTTTTGACCAAAATGACAAAAAATACCTCAAAAATACAAATATGAAACTTTCACCGCGATTTGACAAATCTAACTGAAGTCAACCTAAATAAACCGCATATCAAATTCCAAAGCAATTGGACATGCGGTTCGAGAGGAGATTTCTTTACAAAAACAGCAAAAATGTCCCCAAAATATGCAAATTTCACCACGATTTTAACAAACGTAAGTAAAGTCAGCCCAAGTAAACTGCATATAAAATTTCAAAGCGATCGGACTTGCGGTTGCAGAGGAAAAGGCAATTGTTGACGGACGACGGACGGACGACCACGGAAAATGAGCCAATGATAAGTTCGCGTCGCTGACAGCGGAGTTTGAAAATGCTATGTCATAACTTCATAATATGCATGCCACACTAACCAAAATCTAATCAGTTCTCGCAATTGGCATATAGTACCTGTCTACAAAATCTGACTTGAATGTGTTCAAGCGTTTTTGAGTTATCGTGTAAACAGACAGACAGACAGTAAGACAGATACACACACACTCTCTCACACACACGGACAGACAGACAGACATCGCTATGACATTAGCTCACGTGTTTGAACACGTAAGCTAAAAATGAGATATTGGTAGTCATTTTCCGCAGGTACGCTTCTATGAATGCGTATTAATAGATGATACTTCACGGCCAACCAGCTAATGAGAAGTGTGTACTATTTTTATAGCCTGAGAGTCAAAAGCAGTGTATTGATTTTGTATTAATTGGGCAAATCATGTCTTTTATGAATTGGTGAGGTAACACTCTTGTTCCCTTCCCAGCTGGGAATTTTCATAGCATTTATTTTGTTTGTGTAAACATGATTTCTTTACATTTCATTCTCACTATTGAAATCGGGATGTTCATTGTGCAACTGTCTTAGTTGACGTTGGCTCAAAGTTGCTGCTGAATGCTGGCATTCAACTCATCGTCATAGACATACCGCACTTGGCATTCCATGTCAAACGTTTCTTCCAAAATAAAATTCGAATCAATATTTTGATCATAGATATAACAATATCTCTGTGTCATTTTCCCATGTTCTGACCACAGCAGTCACATTGCATTTGTTATTAGATGCACGTTGAACTGTACATAAATGCACAGTGAGCAACACAAAGCTGCAAACGACATTGTATGCAGATGATTTTTTTCTGACATCAATCTTAATATTCATAAGACAGCAACCTGTTACGTAAACTTAAAATCTCCTTGGTATCTGTATCAAGTGTGAATGATTTGTTTGCCGCCCTTGTACACAGAGACAATAAGAAATCTGCCATTGCTGGTCCAGTGATAGAGGGACAGTCTAATGGCTTAGATTTTTTCACCTGGCTGAGCTAATTAGGGGCCCAAGCCTTGCGGCTTGGGCCCCTATTGGTTTTACTGGAGTTCATATTCTTCTTCTTCTTCTTCCGCTTCTTCTTCTTCCTCTTCTTCCGCCGCATTTTTTGCCCCTCTTGATCTCACTAACCGCTTAACGTTAACTTCTCAAACTTACAGGGCTAATAGGTACTAATGGGTAGTAGTGCATGTTATCCTTAAAATTTTGATTGGTCACGTGACCTGGCGGCCATATTGGATTTTCCAAAAACCTAAAAATGCCTTTTTCTGCTGACCTAGGGGTCTAGTCAGTTTGAAATTTTTAACATAGCAAGCATGACCTAAGGTCTTAAAAATTTGCTAATAAAATCGCGTGCGGTCACGTGACCTTGGCCGCCATATTGGATTTTAAGAAAATCGTGATTTAATCTTTAAAAATCTTCTTCTCCAGAACCAACACACCGATTCGACTGAAATTTGATATGTAACATCTTAAGTGTGATCTCTTTCAAGTTTGCGAAAGGCGTTTGGATCGGTCACGTGGTTTGGCCGCCATATTGGATTTTGCGAAAATCATGATTTAATCTTTAAAAATCTTCTTCTCCAGAACCAACACACCGATTCGACTGAAATTTGACATGTAACATCTTAAGTGTGATCTCTTTCAAGTTTGTGAAAGGCGTTTGGATCGGTCACGTGGTTGGCCGCCATATTGGATTTTGCGAAAATCGTGATTTAATCTTAAAAAATCTTCTTCTCTAAAACCAACACACTGATTGAGCTGAATTTGTATGTGTAACACCTTAAGTGTGATCTCTTTCAAGTTTGTGAAAGGCGTTTGGATCGGTCACGTGGTTTGGCCGCCATATTGGATTTTGCGAAAATCGTGATTTAATCTTTAAAAATCTTCTACTCCAGAACCAACACACCGATTCGACTGAAATTTGACATGTAACATCTTAAGTGTGATCTCTTTCAATTTTGCGAAAGGCGTTTTGATCGGTCACGTGGTTTGGCCGCCATATTGGATTTTTCGAAAATCGTGATTTAATCTTTAAAAATCTTCTTCTCCAGAACGAACACACCGATTCGACTGAAATTTGACATTTAACATTTAAAGTGTGATCTCTTTCAAGTTTGCGAAAGGCGTTTAGATCGGTCTCATGTTTTGGCCGCCATATTGGATTTTAGGAAAATCATGATTTAATCTTTAAAAATCTACTACTCCAGAACCAAAACACCGATTCGACTAAAATTTCACATGTAACATCTTTAGTGTGATCTCTTTCAAGTTTGCGAAAGGCGTTTTGATCGGTCGCGTGGTTTGGCCGCCATCTTGGATTTAGCGAAAATCGTGATTTAATCTTAAAAAATCTTCTTCTCCAAACCACAACACACGATTGAGGTGAATTCTTATGTGTAACATCTTAAGTGTGATCTCTTTCAAGTTTGTGAAAGGCGTTTTTATCGGTCACGTGGTTAGGCCGCCATCTTGGATTTTACGAAAATCGCAATTTAATCATTAAAAATCTTCTTCTCCAGAACAAACACACCGATTTAACTGAAATTTTACTCATGTCATCCTCAGAGTGATCTCTTTTAAGTTTGCGAAAGACATTTGGATCGGTCACATGATTTGGCCGTCACATTGGATTTTCGAAAAATCGCAATTTTATCATTCAAAAATTTCTTCTCCAGAACTAACACCAAAGTCTTTTCGCAAACTTTATAGGCCATACTACTAGATGCTATATAATAAATTTCAAGGAAATTAACCAGGCAGTTTTTGAGAAGAAAATTTTTAAAGTATTATTTTTCTGATTTTTCAATGACCTTTGACCTCCCCTATACCTCTGCAGCTAAGCTATACAAATGGCTTATTCTGGCCTATGTAAGAGTCATATCTAATTCTTGGCAAACTTATAGAGCAAGAGGTCAGATTTTTGGTATATAGGGATAACTACGAAAAACAATTTTTTTTAAAAAATGTCACATGACTTCGATGACCTTTGACCTCAAATATACATATACGTCCATAACTTAGGAACCACAAGTGCTATATCCTTCATATTTGGTAGGATGGGAGACCTTATGGTGCCATATCCGGTACCTCATTAAATATGCACATATCTAATTCTGGGCAAGCCAATAGAGCTAGAGGTCTGATTTTTGGTATATAGGCATAACTTAGCAATACAATTTTTTTGACAAAATGTCATGTGACCTCAATGACCTTTGACCTTAAATATACGTATATGTTCATAACTAAGTAACCACAAGTGCTACACCCTTCATATTTTGTATGATGGGAGACCTTATGGTGCCATATCCGGTACCTCATTAAATATGCACATATCTAATTCTGGGCAAGCCAATAGAGCTAGAGGTCTGATTTTTGGTATATAGGCATAACTTAGCAATACAATTTTTTTGACAAAATGTCATGTGACCTCGATGACCTTTGACCTTGAATATACGAGTGTATGTCCATAACTAAGTAACCACAAGTGCTACACCCTTCATATTTGGTATGATGGGAGACCTTATGACACCACATCCTGTACCTCATTAATTATGCACATATCTAATTCTGAGCCAGTCAATAGAGCTAGAGGTCTGATTTTTGGTATACAGGGATAACTTAGCAATACAATTTTTTTGACAAAATGTCATGTGACCTCGATGACCTTTGACCTTGAATATACGAGTGTATCTCCATAACTAAGTAATCACAAGTGCTACACCCTTCATATTTGGTATGATAGGAGACCTTATGACACCACATCCTGTACCTCATTAATTATGCGCATATCTAATTTTGAGCCAGCCAATAGAGCTAGAGGTCTGATTTTTGGTATATAGGGATAACTTAGCATTACAATTTTTTTGACAAAATGTCACGTGACCTCGATGACCTTTGCCCTTAAATATGAGTATATGTCAATATTCAGTAACAACAAGTGCTACACCCTTCATATTTGGCCGCCATATTGGATTTTACGTAAAACATGCAATTCCCACTGACACGTAAAGTAACTATGAGATGATGTTCAAAATCATACTTTTCCAAGATCGAATTTTGCACATGATAACATTAGTGCAAGATCTTTCAACCATGTTATCTGCTTGGGCCCCGCCAACGCTGCTTGCAGCTTAATTACTATATGCCCTTGTACTCCAATCCTTGAATAGTCACCTAACTTTGAACAAAATTCCTAATAATAACCAATAACACATAATTACCTACAGATCTCAAATTGACATTTTTGAATACAACCTGTAATGTTAATGACACTTACTTGTCCTGTGGCTTTCACTATTGCTTTGTTCACTGACTTGATCTTCACTGTAACTTAGCATGTAGATATCATACAACTCTCCTGGAACTAAACCTGTCAGAGTGGTATTCCTTGCATCTGTATCATTCACATGGACAGTTATTTCATCTGATCCATCAAGGTATACAATCTCAAATCTATCAAACACAGTGTTATCATCCATTGTCCAAGATACAATGATAGATGTGGAATTGTATGTTGTGATGCTTTCAATGATAGGTGCTACTGGCTCTGTGATTCAACATGAAAAATAAAATGTTATGAGTTTGATATAATTTACAATTATTATTATTTACTCTCATTATCTGATGATAGTGGTCGAGATTTCTTTAACCTGGCTCAGCTAGTTACCATGCCAATATTATCCAATCCTTGAATGAACACCTTTCTTTGAACTCAATTCATTCAAAAAGACAATCACATATCAATACCTACAAACCTCAATTACACTTCATAGAATAGTATATGCATTATAAGTGATCCTTACTTGTCCTCTGTGATACATTGTCACTTGGTTCACTGACGTGATCTTCACTGTAAGTTCTCATGTTGATGACATACAATTCTCCAGGAACTAAATCTGTTAATGTTGCTCTTCTTACATCTGTATCGTTCACTTCAACAATCATGTCTGTTGATCCAGATCCGTATACAATCTCAAACCTATCAAAGGTAGTGTTCTCATCCATCGACCAAGTGAAAGTGATAGATGTTGAATTGAATGTTGTGATATCATCAATCAGAGGTTGCGTCGGCACTAAAGATCAATATGAGATAAAATGTAAGTCATAATACCTGAAAAATCATTTTTCCCTCAATGCTTAGAGAAGCTAACTTGTGTTAAGTTCTTCTTTGAATCATTCTGCTTTTTTCTGATGTCAAGATGCCACTTAGAATAACTCTGATATTGACCAATACAGTGGGCAATTTACCGAATGTATGTTCAAAGTTCATTAATGATATCAACTCATTGTACATTGCAAATATGAGCTGCTCATTTAACGAACCACTTTGCACAATGTGCTATAATCGAGGACTATCAACAGACGCCATAAGGTGATATAATATCTATAGCAATTGGTCACCCGAAACCCTCATCCCGAATTATAAACTTTTAGGCTTTGTACATTGTTTTATGACATAAATATACAGTGGAAGATTGAGGCATAGGCTCTGGTTATCAAAACTGAAGTCGTTAACAGAAATCGATTATATGTTTTTGGTCTTGCATTAGTTTTCCCAAATATCCAAATATCAAAAACGTTGGCCACAGGTTGTCACAAATTCTCACCTGTCCTTTGGATTACATTGTTACTATCTGCACTGACGTAGTTGTCACTGTAACTTCTAATGTAGATGACATACATTTCTCCAGGAACTAAATCTGTCAAGGTTGCTCTTCTTACATCTGTATCGTTCACTTCAACAACCATGTATGTAGATCCAGCTCCGTACACAATCTCAAACCTATCAAAGGTAGTGTTCTCATCCATCGACCAAGTGAAAGTGATAGATGTTGAATTGAATGTTGTGATACCATCCACCACAGGTGACATCGGCACTAGAGATCAATATAGGATAAAGCATTTAAAGTCATGCCTATTGGACAATCACTTTTGCAGAAACACATTTTTGACTAAAATAGCAAAAATTGCCTCCAAAATACAAATTTGCAGATGTCATCATAATGTCAATATATCAAACTAATTTCATCTTTAGGATCCTGTATACCGAATTTCCAAGCTATCAGACGAATGGTTTTGGAGTGAGACATTTTTTGATGAAACAATTTTTTTGACCAAAAATGACAAAAAATGCATATTTCTGCGTAATGTGAACAAATCTGAAATAGATCATCCATAGGGAACTTTTTACCAAATATCAAAGCTATCACACCTGTTGTTTTGAAGAAGAAGATTTGTAAAGATTTTTTGGCCTGAAATGACAAAATTTGCCTTAAAAATACAACTGTGCAAATTTCACCACCATTTGAACAAATCTAACTGAAGTCACCCTAAATGAACTGCATATCAAATTCCAAAGTAATTGGACATGCGGTTCCAAAGGAGAAGATTTTTTCACCAAAAACAGCAAACAATGCCCCCAAAATAAAAATATTCAAATTTCACCACGATTTGAACAAACGTAAGTAAGGTAACCCAAGTGAACTGCACACTATATAATCAGCCAATGATAAGCTCCGCGTCGCTGACAGCGGAGCTAAAATTGATAAGTCATAACTTCATTAATATGCATGCCACACTAACCAAAATCTAATGTAATCTAATCTAATGATTACAACCTGTAATGTTAATGACACTTACTTGTCCTCTGGCTTACACTATTACTTTGTTCACTGACTTGATCTTCACTGTAACTTAGCATGTAGATATCATACAACTCCCCTGGAACTAAACCTGTCAGAGTGGTATTCCTTGCATCTGTATCATTCACATGGACAGTTATTTGATCGGATCCATCAAAGTATACAATCTCAAATCTATCAAACACAGTGTTATCATCCATTGTCCAAGATACAATGATAGATGTGGAATTGTATGTTGTGATGCTTTCAATGATAGGTGCTAACGGCTCTGTGATTCAACATGAAAAATAAAATGTTATGAGTTTGATATAATTTACAATTATTATTATTTACTCTCATTGTTTGATGATAGTGGTCGAGATTTCTTTAACCTGGCTCAGCTAGTTACCATGCCAATATTATCCAATCCTTGAATTAACACCTTATTCTTTACTCAATTCATTCAAGAAGGCAATCACATATCAATACCTACAAACATCACTTCATAGAATAGTATCTGTATTATAACTTATCATTACTTGTCCTCTGTGATACATTGTCACTTGGTTCACTGACTTGATCTTCACTGTAAGTTCTCATGTTGATGACATACAATTCTCCAGGAACTAAATCTGTTAAGGTTGCTCTTCTTACATCTGTATCGTTCACTTCAACAATCATGTCTGTTGATCCAGATCCGTATACAATCTCAAACCTATCAAAGGTAGTGTTTTCATCCATTGACCAAGTGACAAGGATAGATGTTGAATTGAATGTTGTGATATCATCAACCAGAGGTGGCATCGGCACTATAGATCGATATGAAATGAAGTGTTTTCACTAAATATATTGGTTGCACTGGGAAAGATGCTTGATATACAACAACATATACACATATGCTGATTCTATGCACATTTGTCAAATACGTTAAGTATACACATACTTTTACAAATAAAATGTATAAGCACAGTGTACATGAAGTGTGCAAAGATCTTCATTTGATGTATGTGAAGACATAGCGACTAAACTCTAGTCTAAAATAATCTGAAAAAAAAAATTCCATTTTTGTCGGAGAACGCATATGTATCAAAATGTGTTTCCTGTACGACCATTTAACCTCTGTTTGCATATGTCACGAAAGTGCCAATCATAATTATTCAAATTTATGATCCGGCCAGAGCCATGCCGTGAGAACTCAAAAGCTCCCGCCCAGTGTATGCAAGTGACTGTGTCATCAGAAATCCCGTATTGTGCGCCCACGGTCCTGTAACTTCCCGTTTTAAAGCGTTTTTACGTAGTTGTCACAAATTATCACCTGTCCTTTGGATTACCACATTACTCTTTTCACTTGCGTAATTCTCAATAAAAGTTATCATGTAGATGACATACAATTCTCCAGGAACTAAATTTTTCAAGGTAGCACTTCTGGAGTCTTTGTCATTAACTTGAAACTTCATTTCAGTAGATCCGTCGCTGTACACAATCTCAAACCTATCAAACGCAGTGTTCTCATCCATCGACCAAGTGAAAGTGATAGATGTTGAATTGTATGTTATGATCTTATTTACTAGCGGAGCAATCAGCTTTGTAAACAAAGATTTAAGGTCATATGTTATAAACCATCTTATAACTTACAAATTCCTTTTTTTCAAAATTGATTGTTTGCTTGTTTGTTTGACTAACCAGAAGTGATCAAGCCCGTATAACACAATTTTTTGTCAGCTGGTAATTATGCCGGGATAATCGAAATGGTCACTTTCCTGGAGCAAAATATACTCATATAACCAAAAAAATAAAGCCCCAATTGCTGCGAATGTGTAATAAACCGATCTCAAAATATCCTCAGTTTCAAAGAGTTTTCTTTGAATAAGACCCAATAAAGATTGAAAAAGTGTATAACACTGTCATAAGTATCGAAAGTGACATGAAAATTCAAACGTTTTAACATTATTTTTGATTTCCCGCCATTTTGAAAAAAAACTAATCATGTGACAGAGAGCATAAATATTACTTCAACAAAAATGTAGGTCATCGTGCGTTGTGCATTCAAGTAAATGGCATCATGTTTGTTTCTATTTTGATCACAATGTGTATTTGCAGGAAATACCGCATTTTTGTACTTTTACGCTGGGCGCTATTTTATGAGATCGGCACCAGTTTATTATTTAACCTGTTAAAACGCGTAGGCATGATCCAAATCGACGAGAAGTGATACTTCTATAAATGTCTTTTAGTTAGCACATTTACACGAACAAATTTGGTTGAAATTAATGCATAAAATTCGCAGCTATTGGGGCTTTGAGGCAAGGACCCATCACTTTATTATGTAATGGAACCTATTGAATATGAGCTACTGGATCGAAACATTCTGGACCTCACATATAGATAGAAGCAAAACTAATTCTTACGTATCCTTTTGATTTACGTTTCTAGTCTTTTCACTGAACTAATTATGAATAAAAATCAGTATGCAGATGACATGTAACTTTCCAGGATTTACGCGTGAATGAGTACTTGCATCTGACACATGCACATCAACTTCCGATGCATTCATCGTATCTTTCTTATTTTGTGTGTGAATTCATCGGCAAAGTTATCACATATACGACGACGATTCAAATATAGCTGTCGAACTGAATATCATACTGCCAAAGAGAACAGGGTTTACTGGATCCGCGAATCAATGTGAGAGGAAAATCATGTCTCAGATATCACCCGATGTTTCAATGATTAAATCTAGTTAAAGGTCCACATGTTACATATGCAAGTTTGCATATGTTGTAATTGTAGGTTCTTGGATTTATTATATGAATTATCTCTCAGGGCTCGACATTAGCGGTAGTCCCCGCTGCATGCAAACTAAATAATTCAGATAAATTCAAATTAATGAGTTGCCTGTATTAAGTATAATACACGTGAATTACATGAATCAACATGAATACAGGCTTGCTGAATACAAAAAATGGATTATTGACTGTATTCATCTGTATATGCACTCTTCAGCTAAAATACAGGCAATAATCCATGTTAACTCCACAGACTACCAAATTTTCTCTGGGGCTACGAAAGTCCATGAAATGGTAGTCCACACGGACCACCAAAGCCTGAGACCTGAAATTCAGTCAGTTCTTGGCATGCCATGCCCGGTCTGTCACTTTTGGGTAAGCTATTAAAATGCAGCCAAACCCAGCTGGACACAGAAAAAAGGTCGTGTTTTTGTCATGACGACAATCCAAATTGGGATTCAACTCTGAGAGTAAAACAGGAATTAAAGATGTGCAATATAATATAATATTGCACAAACTTGAGACTATGTGCCCGAGGTTATGTGACCATTTGCCCGACATAAGGAGGGCAAATGGTCTCCTATCTCGAGGTTACATAGTCCCTATTTTGGGCTATGATATTTTTATTACATTACTCTCTTGCATAAATTTTCACTCAAAAATTTTGGGGTCACATACATATGACAATTATATGCTTTGTTTCTATCTTATACGAAAATCTGTGGAAAAAATGTATTATTTTAATCATCGAACGGCACATTTATATATTTAAATCACTGTTATGCAGTTTGTCTAATTTTTTTGCATAATTTTGTGAAAACAGTATTTCCTATGTTATTCTGTTTGAAATCCCGAAGTTGTCATGTTGAAAATAGTTCCGGTTCACTTTCAGTCAAATGATAACTATGCGGCCCGCGACATCATCATCGAGTTACCATTGAATCCTATGCAGCGCGCGACTTTCGATAAATGAAGCATGAAATAATCACATCATATAACTAGAAAATTCACTTCATGGGCAGAATCAAGAAAAATAGCCAAATATGCATGGGCTACCAGTCATTGTCACTTGGCTACCAACTTCAGAAAATGGTAGCCCAAGTGGACGACCAGGGAAAAAAGTTAATTTCGAGCCCAGTCTCTACGTTTTTGTACAATTTATCTACCTGTCTGTTAATTACAAAAGTTAGATAACAACTGCATGGGTAGCTTCAGATTTCCTCCAAATGAACAATACAATGCAGTATTATTTTGAACAAACTTGTCAGCTGGCTTACAATTTTACTCCATGTTTTGACTGTCACTAATAATTTGTTAAAAACACAATTCGCCGGGATCTTGGATTTAGAATTCATGATTATTCTCTGGGCAATCAACGTATCACCATCTTCACCATTCTCACATTTTCCAATATTCATTTCAGGGTGATCCACTACGCCTGATTCCTCTTTCTACCAGGCTAAATTGACAAACCATAGAAATAAATACAGCTTTGGGGAAAGAAGATTTAATAATCCATAATTTGCACAGTGATAAATGTTTGAGATTAGACAGCGACAAACAGTACTGTCTCTGCAAACGCATCCCCTTAGTGCCAATGCGGACTTTGCCATTTAGAGGTATAGAACACGCTTAGTGTAACCATTGAGCTAAAAGATGAGGAGAAATTGGACCTCTATGGAATCAGCTTTGCTTTGAAATAAAGTTAAAACATATCTACTATATGGGAACTGTATGTGACCACGTAGCGGATTAATCAACACAGTACGAAAGCACCTGCGTACGTTATGTGTAATCAGAGTACATAGCGTTTCATACATAAGCGGTGGCTTATTTATAGAGAAAATTACAAAATCTCTGGTTCATTATTAAGAATAGCATAATGGCAAGCAGTCAATAATTTAGAAAAAGTTTAAAATTTTTAGAATTAAAATAATCACAGTAAAAGAGACTTCGTTCGCTCATGAGTGTGCATGTTTACCCGGGCATTAGCGGCAATACTGCACAAAAAACTGGTCGACTCTAGTTTTATATTGTGACTTGAACAAAGTCTTCCTAAGCACAGATGGATAGACTGACGGACACACGCGCACACAAAATCCAAAAGACCTTAAACTAAATCCATGTAGGTTGGCCTAAAAGGCACAATAGCAAAAGCAGTGCTCACAGTTTGAACATGGCTGAATGTTATTGAACCGATCTTATCAATGGCCAGAGCTCATACTTCACATGCGTGCAATCAAGAATTCCTGTATGCTTTCATTAAACCCTCAGACGCGCAGTTTGGCCTGGTTTGAGAGACATAAAATACATGGAGCATAAAAAAACATGATAAAAGTGAAAGCATTTGTCAAAAACGACTCAAACAACGGAATTATAGAGAGGACTTTACAAAGTACCACAACTTCATACCAATATATGAATAGATTCCAACAAATTCCAAGATATGAATACAATTTCATGAGACAGCGAGAAAATCAAGTTCAACTTAAAACAAGGGGACACCTTTCAGGTCAGGAACACCTTAGGGGTCTTAACACACGTGCCGCGTCCTTGGGGTTTGCCCCGGGGGTGTACGTTACGGTGTACGAGGCTACGTTGGTTTAGAATTGTTGATACTTGTATTAGAATGGCTAATTTCCAGTTATAGGGACAGAACAATGGGATTGGTGTTGGGTCGGTATTGTCGGAAGCACAGTCACATCACAGTGGTGAACCCAGGAGGCTTTCATTGGACCTGGTTTTAGTTTTTATACAGCAAACCTTTAGGACATCATAGAAAAGTATCGTTTAGGGTCAATTAATTATACACATATGCTGACGACTCCATACTTTATAATACTTGCTACCGTATATCCAAACCAAAAGAAGGCATTGAAAATTGTATTAAAGAAGTCCAACAGTAGATGTCTGCTAACATGTTGGCATAAATGATGGCAATTGGACTAAGGTGATTCGATTTTACGTCGAAATTTGGTGACACAGGTCAACCACGTGTATTGATCTTCAGGTTGGGGAGTCAGTATTAATTCATCTCCAGTAGTTCGTGATCTTGATGTTATACTTGGTGCTTCAGCAACTATGTCAGCTCGTATCGTTAATTTATGTAAGTCTGCATCTTTTGCTTTATCGAAAATCAGAAAAAAAAAGTGAAATGGAGCACTTGTTGGCCAAGTTACACACTTTTTCAAAAAATATCCGGATTTGCAAAATGTTTACAGCGCACAACTCACTGACAAGTTATGGGGTCCCATTGTCATTCGCATTTGAAATTTTCGTAAATTCTGACGATTTTGGGTGGTTCGTTGATAATATAATCGGAATAACCGACTCGGGCAAGAGGAAAGCAAAAATTAACGGGCTCGACAAGACTTTCCCTTGAATTTTTGGCTTTCCTCTCGCCCTCGGCCATAAATAAACATTAATGGTCAGCCATCGTCCTTTATTTCTATAATAACGAGCTGGAACTAGATAGAACGATCCGATAAAAGGCAATAACGAGCAAAATATAAGATCTGCCAATAAATTACACTACAACCACAGCTCCCGTCAAACTTTAAAATCACGCCCCCTACGACATGATTGTTTGTTACTTGAAATATCTGTGAAAAAGCTCATACGGTGAGCAATAGAGCAATAACGAGCTAAAACTTGATGAAATTAGCCAATAACGAGCAATAACGATCAAAGAAAACATGATCTGTCTGCCACAGATCAAACTACAACCGCAGTTCCCGCCAATCCTGGAAATCACGCCCTCTACGACATATTTGGTACTTACTAAAAACCATTGCAACAGTGCTTATAGAGAGAAAACCTGGAGTACGAAATTGTGATTGGATAGATTTTTTCTAAGTGGCAAGAAAAATTCAAATTATATTTTAATAATATTGTCGATGTAAAGATGGCGGAAGAGTCACTTCCAAATGAGCTTCGAAAGTTCGACACTCACGCATGCGTGATATTCCTTTGCGTTCATGGGGAAACGTGTGAATTCTGCCCCTGCTGATGACCTTGATAAGAGGCTGGCAAGCCACTATACGGAAGCTGCCATTTTTCGGGCAACGACGGAAAGCACGATGTTGCAGAAATGATGGCCTCAAAGTGATGGCCTCCAAGTCGAAAATGTGGTATAACGTGATTAATTTGTGCAATCTCTCTCTCTCTCTCGTCAACATTAATAACCGGCACGCATGGATTTTGTGGCACTATCTTTTGTGGTCTGACCTCTCACATTAAATAGCTACGAATTAAAAGATTGTTCGGTTATGTAACTTTATTTGTGGATATATACGATACATTTATATGTCAACCAATTTTTGCTGGCCAAACTACGGACAGTCATTGGTGTAAGTGCGGCATTAAATTTGTTAATCTCGTCACAATACTTTTGGCAAGTGTTCGTTGGGCAACTGCCTGATATGTTATTTTGCACGTGGTTTTGTTTGAACTGTGATCCATTCGAATAGAATCAACACTTGGGTTTTGAATTATCCGATTCAAAGTGTATCCGATTCATCCGAATTTTTTTTCTGTATTATATATACACATTTAAGAATTATTCAGAAAGAAAATTTGACAGTTTATTTTTACTCTGTGCCGATAAATATTTTTGAAACATTTGGCGCGTCGTAGTACGTGAATGTAGGTATATGATAATCTATAGAAATTTCATAATATATTGTAATTTTCAACATACTATGAACAAATAAGAAATGCAAAGACGCCTAATCAAATCATAATGGGAGTTGCTTTTTATAATCTTATCAAAGTTTCCGAAAGCTTCCCCCAGGGAAAATAATTATTCAGTTGCAAAGGTGTAGCATCCTGCCTTTGCACACAGATACATTACTGAGGACAGCCGCCAGCGTATCGTATCCTCTTTTTTTATCCAACAAAAATTACGCGAAATCTGCAGGCACTGAGGTACACATCTAGAGAAGTTGATCACTTTATAGGTTCACCAGTCTTTCATTTTATTCAGATTATGCCACACGTATATGATAATAAGTTTTTTGTGATTATAAAGCAAAAGAAATTATTTGTCATAGTTTATGGAGTTCCTTGACTATTTGTGGGTGCACTTTCATCATATTTACATAAAGTAAAGTGGATAAATAACAATATTGCTATTCAAATACCCTCGCTTTTCAGTCTGTCCCTGCGGTAACTTCGCTGTAGGTGTCACCCCGGTTTTATGAGATGAAGACGGAGGTGATTGCAGTACAAAAATATGTTCAAATTTTAGACATACATTGAATTCTCAGAAAACGTGAGATTTATCAGTGGAGTTATGAGAATATCTTGAGTAACCAAGCCAACAGTTACATGACTGATGTGTTGTTACCAACTGACAAATTGATCACATCTCCCTTACAACTTAAAGACGATGAATTTGAAAAATAAAGCATTGTCCAAACGATGTTTGGCTCGAAAGCAAAATCAAACCCTACTCGTAAATACATACTACATTTGAATCCGAACCTTATAACTCTTATACTTAGTCTGCAAGAAACCTACCTGTTGCTAATCGCCCTGAAGAGGGAGTTTCTGTAGTGGCAGTGTTTGTCGTCGATTCAAATTCTGTCGTATCGAAAGCTGGCGGGGCCGTAGGTTCAGTTGTGGCGAGCGGTGATGTTGAGCCAGGAATTGTACTTTCTGCCGACGACAAAAACTGCGTAAAAGCACCCTTCGACGTTAAGTCGGATGGTTTTGTTGTGAGCTCCCCAGTATTATCTGTGGTACTTGCATCCTCTGCTGTCGTAGAAAATGCTGGTGTCGTCGTAGTCTTTTGTGTTGTTGTGGCTCCTGTTTGAGTCGTAAAGGTGTCAGAAATGAACAAAGGCTCTTTGAGACAATCTCGCGAACCGGAACTAAAATGCAGCGAGTCATTTCTATATTTTCTGTTCTTTGAACTGATATCTTTAAATGAGCAATTGGCTGATATAAAATTGATTTACCTTGTCACTCAGTAGAACTGTGTTGATTTGACTATCCGTGGAAATCAATGGGGTGAAGAATTTTGTTGAAAATATCACAAGTGGGATAAGCTTAGTGTTAGTTTCCATGAAATCAAGACGGTAGTTCTTGCCACAATACATATACTGGACCGACAGAAAACCGACCAACACAAAATAAAACAGTTACTGTCAAAAGTATTTGTAAGTGCTTCAAGTATTTTGAAAAAAAATTTCTAGTATTAAATTTTAATTTTAATTCTTGATCCCATATATCTTACCATTAGACTGGAACACAGCGATCACTACGAAGAAGTAGAATGTGACCTTCATCTTTGCGATGGACATCTGAAATAAGAACGGTAAAATATTAAGTATCTGTATCTGGAAATACATATTGTGCCATGCGGTACACATGATTTAAGTATATTTCACACAGACAGAGTGTTCTTTGTCTGTCTGATATTTAATCTTTTGCATTTTGATTTTGAATAATGGCGATTTTTTCACTAAGTGTCTTACGTCTGGTGGGCTTGATTGCCCTAGCATACATATAAAGACACTTCATTAGTAACAGTGTTTTATTGTGTTCAACACAGGTATTTTCAGACATGATAGCGAAATGCTTCGATAACTGCATTGTATGTTAACCGATTTTTACAAAGCGAAATAACCAGTACATGGACTTGTGTTCCATTAGATCGATTGTGAACAATGAAGACGAGATGCTTTTATATGACCCATGATCTTATCGCCATAGGGCAGACCCTAAACAAGCCAAGGTTGACAATGGGGTTGTGTGACTCCTTTTAAAGGTCATTATTTGTAACTTTTGACCATTTTTTACCTCGGAAAATTCCATGTTGGAGGCTCATATTTGTTGCAAAATGTTGTTCTACGAAGAAACAAACATGATTAGTGATGTTATAGCCACATAAAACTGCTAATTTTTGTCAAAACGTGTTGCCCTTCCGAGCTCGTTTGTTGACGTCTGGCATGCTCAGCGTGCTGGGAGAACGCAGATATGGTGACGCCGCGATCACGCGAGATGTACAAGTTCACCTTTATTGCGGGATCAAAACAACATTGCGTCGTGGATTGCCAGACATCTGGCTACGCAACGTGTTCGGACAATGGACTACGACGTAAGTACCGGGCATAAGTAATGAATATTTATTTTGAAATTGCTGTAAATGGCTCGCGCAGGTGCAGAAGAATGCCTACGTTGGAATCCGCGTGTCAACAGAGTTTGTATTTCTGTCCGGACAAAAATTGAAATTTTCGTTGTAAAATCACATGTTATTTAGTTGTCGGGCACGTAATGTTTCCGAATAATATGCGATTCTCTGCCCTATGGCGATCTCTGTTATCATATCATTTCCTCGAAAGCTGTGGCTGAATCGACTGCTTCATACATCAAGCTTTGCATTTTAATGTCGACCTGTAACTCTGTACAATAATAAGGAAGTTTATTGTAATGCATAGACGGAACAAAATGAGTACCTTCAAGTTCACAAACAGTTCCATCTTTGCCTTCAGGAAAGGACTGAAACCTTACTCCTAACCGAAATTTTAAAAACCCAGGGAGCTACTCAGAGCACATCTTAGATGGTTAAGTTGAAAATATATATTGTTATGATATAGCAATAAGTGGCGAATAATTACGCATGCAAGAAAACCAGTAAACCATATATTGTACATTGAACACAGATCGTGCATGACGTCGCGGAATCACGTCGCGAAATCGATGCCCTAGCAGACTCATAGGTTTATTGCTTTGTTTGTGTCCGCTCACCCAACATAACCTTTGATTTGAGTGATTAGCTTGTTTCGTTGTACTGTCTGCTTCCTCAAAGGGAAAGTTCACCAAGGATGATTTTTACATATGTGTTAGCTTTGTGGTCACTTACCCTGGGAAAAGCTATTTTCGCCATTTATAACTCGCGCGATTTTTTACAATAAAAATAAAAATAGTACAGAAAATTGCCCATAATTTGAATTATGGGAAAAAAGCTCCAGGCTTGGAGCTTGCATCATGTGATATGGAGGGGGCTATCTTCGGACGGGTATGGCCCCCACATTGTCCACTCACAGCAACACTGTAGTAAACAGCAACACAAAGCTGAAATCAGTATACAGTTTATTTTAAGTGATTCATCTATTATGCAACTATACTCAGTATAAACAAAAGTTATTGCTAAATAAGTCACGACAATGACGATCTAGTCTGTACTTTTTAGTCTTCCGTTCGAGTCCCAGTTACTGTTTGAGCACAGTCGTGACTCTCACGATATGAGTCATCCGATAGCACCCTGGAGGCGCCTAAAATAAAAGCGTACTCACCAGAGAAACATTTCTATTGACACTATTGAAAGACTTAACAATGGAGGGAAGAAAATGGATTGTGAGCAAACACATCCACCAGGACATCATTGTCGATGTCATTAAAGGCAGAAAGAAGCGCTTTTCTTGTTAGTATATATATATATATATATATATATATATATATATATATATATATATATATATATATATATATATATATATATATATATATATATATATAACTTAATTTACGGATTTTATATAAAGGAGATCTTACACCTATTGTAAACCAATTTTAAAATATGACTGAAAGGTCAGAACAAGCTGACACCAGATCGATGCATATTAAAATTTACGGTAACACTTAACGATAATTGATTACTCACGTTAATTTCGATTTTATAAATCTCGTCAAGTAAATTTGATTAAAATGGGACACTGCTCATACACACTGTACACACCAAGTTTTCTTTCATTGCTATATTCCATCTGGCAAACTAAAGCTTGAAGGTATACAGTCACCTGTAATCTACATTTGCCCATATATGGTCACGGGGCGTTCCTTGGTATTCAAAATACCCATGTGAGGGCGCTGTTTGTAAAAAGCGGCCACTCGCTTAAAATCGGTGATTGGTTAGATTTTCTCTTTCTATGATAACTGTGGCAAAATTGGAACAGGTGACAGTATACCTTCAAAATAAAATACGGTGAGCAGCTCAGATTTTTTTAATCAAGAGAAAAATAATTGGAGGTTAAGTTACGATAATCTAAGGATGCAAACTGGTATGTTGGGAAGACTGGAATTGAAAAGAAGTTTGAGATATACGGTAAAATGAAATTAGGTCCCACGAGTGGCCACCAAGTAAGTGTTTAAAGATTAGCTTTTCGAAAAAAGAATATTTTGATGGAATATGGAGTACACAGTGACGGGTTAAATAAGGGAAATTACATCGGAGCTCAGGTTATTTCGTGTATTGTGATTCACTGTACTGTGGGCAGATTGTCGAACATGCAATCGCCTAGGAATCGTAAATAATTATTTCAGTCTGTTTCATGTCAACGATTTACAACAAAGAGATAAAACCAACTTCCGTCATATTAAATATCTCCTTGACAAAAAGACTTCCCTTTACTGCTTCTCCTGGAGAAGCTGTAATTTTGACATGGTCGAATGAGAACCAGTTTAGTCAGGAAGATTTTTACTGAAAACAATGCATCGGAAAATTTTCCGATGTCAAGACGTAGAATCTACGTCTTGACGTCGGAAAACTTTCCGATGAATTATTTTCAATAATCATCTCCCAGACTAATTGGGTACTTGTTATACCATGTCAAAATGAACGACCATTTTCTTCGCCAGGTGAAGCTGTACAGGGACGGCTTTTTGTCAGGCAGCTATAATATGACGGAAGTTGGAAGAATGTTAACAGCATCCTTAACTTTCTTTGTTGGCGTTTACATATAAATCTTCAAATGTCGCTGTATCAAGTTGATGTCAATGAATCGTTTCCTCGCTCAGAATGTATTCAGATATGCTAGTCACTAACGGCGTTTTGCCTAATAAATTTGTGAAACACAACATGAAACAAACGCACACTGTAAGGGGCTGTGGATAATTAAAACATGTGCATGGTAAACGAAAGTACGTGCGTTTGTCCTCAACCCCCCACCCCCTAAAAGAAAGTGCGAAAGTGCGAAAATCCAACCAAGCCTTATTCTGTGTCTGCATCCAACAATCTGTGATTACGTCGCTATGAAATCACGCATACTATGTCGTATTTACCCCTCTAATATCAGTCTCTGTTCATCGCCAACTCAACAATGACGCAACCATTAACGAAATGAAACTATATCCAAAATGATTGTTACGTTATGTTACTCGTGCACTGATTCACATCTATGTCAAAAGAATGCTGGTGTAGCGCCAGTGCCGTACTGGTCTGGTACACGCCAAACAAAGTAGCGCAATATTTTGCAATACAGAAGTACGTGTAGCGAGATGTTGCGATAGGAAAACTTGTAGTGCGATTTTGGCGCACGGTAATCGAAATACAGCCAAATCCCCTCCCCCTAAACACAGATGTTTCGTTTGGCGTGCGCGTGTTTTAATTATCCAGGGCCCCTAAACACCCTCCAATGTTAAATAAGTTGGATAACAAACAAATAATGAGTGGAGGAGATGACACTGTACTGCAACACACTTACCTGGGGAGGTCACTCTCCCTTTGTAATGGCGTTCGAACAAGTTGCTAGACACCTTGTGTGACGGTCAGTTCTGAAAGATCCTCACAGGTGGCGGAAAGACACTTGAATAACAGAAAAAGGAGTGAAACTCAATTACAAGCTGCTGCGTATCACAGCAGCTTGTGTTACACACGACTTTTCTGTGTCTGCGTCACACGGAAATAGAAAATAAACGTTCTTCGTTCTTTCTAGCCAATAGGAAGGAGGCTTCGGTCCTTTAGCGAAATTGATCGATGGTGAAAAGCAGCGACGGTACGGAAGTATCTAAATTTGGTTCTGTAATATTATTATTATTTGCTTTCAAGTCAAGTAAACAATCTGCAAATTCACGTTTCAGCGCAAGAATAGTTGAGACATAATAGTTCATAGGTAGAAGAGGCAGTTGTAATTACTCGGCCCTTACATCAGGAATGGTTACTGTAATGATCTTGTTTTCAGACAATGAGAAAAAGGGCAAGCTCTCATGTTTTTGGAGACGGGCCAAGCCTAAGACGAAAGTATATAAGTAGTGCTTTGTTAGTGTGTATGATGAGAGCAAAACATGTCTGCCCAGTTACGGTAATTTAACCTTCGATTTTTAGACCAGTGAATATTCAACTCTCTGGCATCTCAATGGCGTTATTAGTCACTGGCCGTGTCTGTCAGACATATTTTGCCAGTATATCGTATTTAGGAAAATTAAGGGCAGTGGTTGGATCACTTATGAATTTTCTTAAAAATACGCTAACTTGCATTTGTATCATGGAGAAACGTATCCAAATGGTGTTTTTGTCTCGGGCATTTAGGATTTATACATCCTGTGTTGTTAACTCGAGAAACATTTCCTTGATAATACGTGCAATGCAGTGTTGTATCCTAAAATACTTTCAAATTACCGAGAACTACTTGACCAAAGAATTTCAGCAGAAAATGTCGAAATTATGTGACCTGAAGTCAATTAGTATTCAATTTCGTGTTTGTAAATACATGATCGGCTTTCTAGTTCACTTCCCCATGTATTTTGACGATCCTTTCACTGTGTCAACTAAACGCAGCAATACATGCTCTGGTAATTGGCCAAAAGAGCCTGCGGCTCGGGTATCATCAATATTTCGGTCAGGATCACCATCCCTTGGGCAGGCCACAAATCGTGATATTGCCCTTACTGTCGTGTTATTACATGTACCCTTAACTCAATAAATATTTCCTGGATAATATGTGCAATGAAGTTTTTGTGTCCTTAAATACTTTCAAATTACCGATTAGAACTAATTGGACCAAGAATGTCTGCTAAAATGTCGTAATTATTTGACCTGAAGTCATCTAGTATTCAATGTCACCCGAAAGCCCGAAACAGAGTGTTCGTCAATACATCGGCTCTCTACTTCACTTCCTCGTGTAATATGATAATCTTTTCATTGTGTTAACTAAACGCAGCAGTACATGCTCTGGTAATTGGACACAAGGGTATAACTCCGACGAAAATAGCTTTTAATTAAACAAATCATTCATTGTGTGCGATGAACATTATGGGGTGCGTTGAGGATATCTTAAGTAATACAAGGGCTGACTAAAGATTAAAACAATTCTTTAAAATGTAAAATATCAGGCATCTGAATACAGAAGACATCAAAGGACTACTAAGATATCGTCTCATAAGCTGCAGACTCTTCGTAAGATTGGCGAAGAAAATTTACCTGTTTTATGAAGAAAGTGGAGTAAAGGTAAAATATAGCCGTGTCATGTGTTGTCGTGAATGTTGGCAGAACTCCACTGCCAAAACGTGCTTAGGGACTGGACACAAATTACAGGGGGGGGGGTGGGCCGGTGTTTTTTGGGGGTGGGTCGCCATTTTTCGTGCAAGCATTTTGAAGGGTCATAAAATTTTGTGCAAGCCTATGGGGGAGGGTCACCTTTTTTCATGCATCAAAGCTGAAATTGCATGTGCACGTTATGGAATACTGAAAAAAGAAAAAATACCTCCTGGCACTTTCATTTTCTGCCATTACCATTTTCGGCCCGCCCTTCGGGCGCAAATTTCAGGTATAATAAACAATGTATTGATGATCCAAGCAGCCACATTGATTTAAGTTGTTATGATTTCTACTTATTCAACACTGTTGTGCATAACTGTCCCCTATAATAACTCTTTCAATAACAATTTGGGAGATTACTTATTTGACATCATTCTCCCATTGACAATACATTGGGTATAGGTCGGTGTCAAACGTTCATGTCGCTGTATGTACATTTTTTAATTTTTTGAGGACATTGACAGAATACAAACTGTTCAGAATAGTGCATAGTGTCATCAATAATAACTGGAAGCTTCAGGTCGAACAACTTTTGAATAACAATTTAGGATCAGATAACCTATGAGTTATTTGTAGTTTCCTCATAGCCTACAATGTATAGTGAATCAACATTTTGGGGAAATTCCAAAATCAAATTTCTTGCACAACCATGCTTGACTTGAAACCACTCTAACTATGGTGTCCAATCCATGCCAAAATTACTACTTTGATTTTACAACACAACATGCCATTCCGAATTCTATTTTACAATTCAACATGCTATTTCACAACTCAACATGCTATTTGACAACACATCATGGACTTCCAAATCCTATTTTACAACTCAACATGCTCTTCCCAATTTCATTTGACAATTCAACATGCTATTTCACAACTCAACATGCTATTTGACAACACATCATGGACTTCCAAATCCTATTTTACAACTCAACATGCTCTTCCCAATTTCATTTGACAATTCAACATGCTATTTCACAACTCAACATGCTATTTGACAACACATCATGGACTTCCAAATCCTATTTTACAACTCAACATGCTCTTCCCAATTTCATTTGACAACACATCATGGACTTCCAAATCCTATTTTACAACTCAACATGCTCTTCCCAATTTCATTTGACAACACATCATGGACTTCCAAATCCTATTTTACAACTCACATGCTCTTCATTTGACAATTCAACATGCTATTTCACAACTCAACATGCTATTTGACAACACATCATGGACTTCCAAATCCTATTTTACAACTCAACATGCTCTTCCCAAATCCTATTTTACAACTCAACATGCTCTTCCCAATTTCATTTGACAACACATCATGGACTTCCAAATCCTATTTTACAACTCAACATGCTCTTCATTTGACAATTCACATGCTATTTCACAACTCAACATGCTATTTGACAACACATCATGGACTTCCAAATCCTATTTCACAATTCAACATCCATTCTAAAGCTAGCTCTGCGGAGCAGGGCAGTGTTACTGGCTATCGAACAAGATTCAAAATGGCGGACGCGAAATGGTCCCCTCGCACAGAGAGAGAAATGCGAACTTTGCACAAGTCTAAAAACGCAGCTTAGCACATTGTGTATCTAAACAAAATGAGCGTGCTCGAAAACTAGGATCGATCACGATTATAAATTAAAAATTGGCTGTTTTTGGAAAAGAAACTGCGCGCTGCAATCAGCAGTTTTGTCTATTGTGCACCGTGCGTGGGAGGCTTATCGTGAAAGACCAAGATTTTAATACTATATGGCGCGGCGCATCTGATACGGATATGGTCCCATCGCATAGAGAGATGAAAATAGGCTTTGTCTAAGTTCAAAAGCACAGCTTAGCTCATCGTGCATCTAGACAAGTTGAGCGTGCTCAAAATAGGAGATCGATCACGATTTTGGGTGAAAAAAACCGATTGTTTTCTATGGAAGACCGGTCACGACATGCGACATGCGACCTGCGACTTCAAAACTGCGACCTGCGTCCTGCGAGTTTGAAACATACGACCTGCGACTTCGGCATTTAGACCAAGGTGTAGGCCTAACCTGCGACTTCACAACAGCGACCTGCGTCCTGCGTGTTTGTCAAACTGCGATATCAGTCTTGATTTGTTCGCACCATTGCTCTGAACACGAGCCTGAAAAACACGAGGGACACCATTGCACTATATTAAAACAGCCGGTTTACCGCATTCTCGCGACCAGAGCATTATTTTCGCACCGCTGGCCTACGCAAAAATCGGCCAGCGAAAGAATTCAACCAGCGATAGAAGTGCATGAAGCTGTGACGGTAGAGAATTCCACAAACGAAGAGCACAAATTTATTTTCCTTCTTACGAAAGGCAAACCGATCTGAAATAATGCAATAGCAATAGGGTTTTAAACGTCTACATCAGTGTTTAATAGTTTCTGGAACTTTTCTGCCTACATGATCTAAAATATTATATACACACAAAAAATAATATGTACATATTATAGTATGTACATATTAGGCTTAAAGACTGAAAATAGGATTGTAGGAGGGTTTAATTATTATGTCCTGTTTTACAGTTTTAACTCGCGTTATCTATAAAGAACTTGAGTCGGTCTCTGGCTATTCATGGTTAGCAAATATGTTTGCACTTCTGTCAATATCAGTATTATTTTAACTGCTTTACTTTGCATATGTTATTTGTGTAGACAAATGTAGTCCGAAGTTAACCAGTAAGAATATTTTTATTTTTCCAACTGAACAAAAGTTGGATCAATTCGATTTTTTGACGAAAAGTAAAAATGAAATTAGACGAAAAGATGGCAACATCCGATGATCAATCACTAGAGAATTGGAACAAAATTGGAAATGTTAGAAAATGAACGACAATAACTGAAAATTCGAATGTTTGCAATGACACTGACGCAGTTATGATACAGGGGGACAACTGATGAATTAAACAGACAGCTAGATGGTTATACCACAGTGAAATGAGGATAAATACCAGAGATTTCTAAAAATCAAAAAGTTTGTCGATAACATAAGGAAAGAAGCGAGGTAAGGCAGACGAAGAATATCTAAAATAATTTGAAATTATAATATAAACATATAAATGCCTATCACGTAGCATATTATTTTCCATGCATTAACACGGACTGTCAACATTTCCGTCATAAAATTATCTCTCCAGATGAAAATGAGTGAACTGGTGTGTACATGAATTGAGTTTTGCCAGACTTGGTGAACGATTTACCAAAGCGAAAGCAATGGCTTATTAATTGATCGATGTTGAACGTTAAATCTCCTTTCCACGTTTTACCCTTTGAGCGCTGTAATTTTTCCCACCAAAATTTTAGTGCAAAATTTTACCAATTGTATGATTTTTCTGTAATTTTTTGATAATTTTGGACCAAATCGACATCACATTTCATTGGCTACAGGTTTTTCCCAATTTTTTTGCAAAAATTGGAGAAAAATTGACAGGGGTTTATTATATAAAGGGGACAAAAATAGACTTTGGCGCTCAAAGGATTAAAGTTCACGCAAGACGCCTCCAATCTAATACTGAGGAAAACACCATGAAACATTACGTGTTGTTGTCACATGTCGCAGTTGTGAAGTCGCAGGTCGCAGTTTGACAAACACGCAGGTCGCTGTTGTGAAGTCGCAGGTTACACGTAGGTCTAAATGCCGAAGTCGCAGGTCGCATGTTTCAAACTCGCGGGACGCAGGTCGCAGTTTTGAAGTCGCAGGTCTCATGTCGCATGTCGTGACCGGTCTTCCATAGTTTTCGGTGGAGAAACTGCGCGTTGCAACCAGTGGTTGGTTTTGCCACAGTGTGGATAGAGGGACTGTGGTTTTGCCTATGGCGGTCAGCAGGGCTGTGGTGGGAGGCCTTTAGCCGGCAAGGGGTGGACCATTGGGGAGTGGAAAATTTTCGAAAAAAAAATTCCCCACAAATTTCAATAAAAATAATCAGCCAAAGAAACTTGAGAAAAACAGATGACGCACTTTTTTCCGGAAGTACGTATGCTCTGTTGGAACGGACTTCGCGAGAAAGACTGTGTGGACAACAACCAATAGAGGTCGCTGTAATGTCGCTATCCGTATTCTTCTGCACTATTGCATTTCACACGCACGATATTCAACCGTCAAGACAAGTGTACAAATGAAATTTTGAAAAGAAAAATACGGATTTGTAATGTTTAATTGTAAAATAAAGTTTAGAACATTACAATGGAAATCAGTTTCGTTGAATAGTGAAATACAAAGAAAGTGATTGTTTGTCATATGGTTGGTGAATATTTCCCATTTTATGTACCGATGCAAGCTGCCTGAATTGTTGAATTCTTGTTAATAGCCTTGTTCACGGTTACAGGTTTGTTACTAAATATAGCTGTACGCGCGCGACATCGGACACGCAGCTTGAAATGCGGACAAATTTTATCAATGTTGCATGCGTGGCTGTTTTTGCAGCTTGTACTCTGAGTCGTGAATATGTTTTTTAGTATTCACTGTTACACTAGCAGTCGCCCACTGAGATGTATTTTCGTCGTTCTTGCATGCGTAATTTTCAAAAGCGTAATCTAAAAATGCGGACAAATATTTATTTTTGCATATTAATGAGAGAACAGTGACGTAAACTGTGAACGGCCCTATTAATCATAGTGTAAAGACCCACAATACAGTTGTTAACAATCGATATCACAGATATGATTTTTATATATCTTATATCTCGAATTACTTTACGATGCAAAACTTCAGTGAAAGAAAAACATATGATGAACAGAACAAAAAGTTATAAAATAAAAAAGTTACTTCATTTACTGGCCACGATTATACCCTTCAGATCTCCCCTCCCCCCCCCCTTCTTGGCCAAAGAATCATAGTATATCTGATGCAGACTAAAATAAAAATGTTTCAGAAAGTAACTTTTGACGGATTTTTTTTCCTTTTACCTAAGTGCGTCATCTGTTTTTCTCAAGTTTCTTTGGCTGATTATTTTTATTGAAATTTGTGGGGAATTTTTTTTTCGAAAATTTTCCACTCCCCAATGGTCCACCCCTTGCCGGCTAAAGGCCTCCCACCACAGCCCTGCTGACCGCCATAGGCAAAACCAACCACTGGTTGCAACGCGCAGTTTCTCCACCGAAAACAATCGGTTTTTTTCACCCAAAATCGTGATCGATCTCCTATTTTGAGCACGCTCAACTTGTCTAGATGCACGATGAGCTAAGCTGTGCTTTTGAACTTACACAAAGCCTATTTTCATCTCTCTATGCGATGGGACCATATCCGTATCAGATGCGCCGCGCCATATAGTATTAAAATCTTGGTCTTTCACGATAAGCCTCCCACGCACGGTGCACAATAGACAAAACTGCTGATTGCAGCGCGCAGTTTCTTTTCCAAAAACAGGCAATTTTAATTTATAATCGTGATCGATCCTAGTTTTCGAGCACGCTCATTTTGTTTAGATACACAATGTACTAAGCTGCATTTTAGACTTGTGCAAAGTTCGCATTTCTCTCTCTGTGCGAGGGGACCATTTCGCGTCCGCCATTTTGAATCTTGTTCGATAGCCAGTAACACTGCCCTGCTCCGCAGAGCTAGCTTTAGAATGGGATGTTGAATTGTGAAATAGGATTTGGAAGTCCATGATGTGTTGTCAAATAGCATGTTGAGTTGTGAAATAGCATGTTGAATTGTCAAATGAAGAGCATGTTGAGTTGTAAAATAGGATTTGGAAGTCCATGATGTGTTGTCAAATGAAATTGGGAAGAGCATGTTGAGTTGTAAAATAGGATTTGGAAGTCCATGATGTGTTGTCAAATAGCATGTTGAGTTGTGAAATAGCATGTTGAATTGTCAAATGAAGAGCATGTTGAGTTGTAAAATAGGATTTGGAAGTCCATGATGTGTTGTCAAATGAAATTGGGAAGAGCATGTTGAGTTGTAAAATAGGATTTGGAAGTCCATGATGTGTTGTCAAATGAAATTGGGAAGAGCATGTTGAGTTGTAAAATAGGATTTGGAAGTCCATGATGTGTTGTCAAATAGCATGTGAGTTGTGAAATAGCATGTTGAATTGTCAAATGAAATTGGGAAGAGCATGTTGAGTTGTAAAATAGGATTTGGAAGTCCATGATGTGTTGTCAAATAGCATGTTGAGTTGTGAAATAGCATGTTGAATTGTAAAATAGAATTCGGAATGGCATGTTGTGTTGTAAAATCAAAGTAGTAATTTTGGCATGGATTGGACACCATACACTCTAGTCTAATCATGAATATTAATACTAATAATTAGGTGTACATTAATGCACAGGTTTACCAAGTTTTGTATTGGAAAAAAATTATTCATAGTTTCATCATAGACTGCCATGTATAGTGAATGGACATTTCAGTGAAATTCCAAAATCAAATTTCTTGCACACCCATTGACTTGAAACTACTCTAGTCTAATCATGAACATTAATACCAATAATCAAGTGTACATAAATGCACAGATTTTCCTATTTTTTTATTGGAAAAAAATTATTCATAGTTTCATCATAGACTGCCATGTATAGTGAATCGACATTTAAGTGATATGCCAAAATCAAATTTCTTGCACAACCATTGACTTGAAACCACTCTAGTCTATCATGAACATTTGTACCAATAATTCAGTGTACATAAATGCACAGATTTACCTATTTTTGTATTGGAAAAAAATTATTCATAGGGTTTCACCATAGACTGCCATGTATAGTGAATCAACATTTCGGTGAAATTCCAAAATCAAATTTCTTACACACACATGGACTTGTAACCACTCTAGTCTAATCAAGAACATCAATATCAATAATCAAGCATACATAAATACACAGATTTGCCAAGTTTTGTATTTAAAAAAATTATTCATAGTTTCTTCATAGACTACAATGTATAATGGATCCACATTTCATGCGAAATTCCAAAAACAAAGTTATTGTACACAGATGCACGTGTTACCACCCTCTTCTAATCAAGCACAATTATGTCAATTATTCAGGGTCATATATACACAAATAGTGCATATTTTTAATTCTGAAAATTTTTTTTTACAGTTTTGTCATAGACTCCCATGTATAGTGGATCAACATTTTATGCGAAATTCCAAAAACAAAGTTATTGTACACAGATGCACATTTTACCACCCTCTTCTAATCAAGCACAATTATGTCAATTATTGAGGGTCCATATATGCACAAATAGTGCAAATTTTTAATTCTGAAAATTTTTTGACAGTGTTGTCATAGACTCCCATGTATAGTTTTGTCATAGACTCCCATGTATAGTGGATCAACATTTTGAGTGAAATTCCAAAATCAAATATCCTGTTCACATGTGCACTTGTAAACAACCCATGCTAATCAAGTATATCTATATCAGTTATTAAACATCTGTATATGAACAGATATAGCTAGTTTTATACTGGAAAATACACGTTCGTAGTTTTCTTATAGTCGACTACATGTATAGTGAATCAACATTATCGATAAAATCTAAAAAATTACATTTTTGTACAGGCATGCACTTTTTACCTGCCACTTCAAGCAAAGTACATTTACATGAATTATCACACACATATGATTTGATATTTCTTGGACAACGCGTTATATCGGCCACATTTTGCCTTCCTTTCGGGAGGGCGACTTAAAAAGTATAGCAAGTCAGAAGGGGTCCTTTAACACATTGCGGGTTTTTTTGGGGTATTGAGTAACAGGGGAGGGTCACTTATTTTCATGCACGGATAAGGGGGAGGGTCACTAATTTTTGTGCATGAACTTTTGAAGGGTCACTATTTTTTACTCAGCGGTTTTTCGAAAACACCGGCCCACCCCCCCCTGTAATTTATGTCCAGTCCCTTAGGAAGTGTAAATGATTTACATCGGCTTGTTTCGTGTCATAGAGTCTCCATAAAGAGATAAAATCCACCACCATTTTTTTAAGTAACCCCTGACTCTCGGACTTCTGTGTAAAGCCTGTGATCGTTCAGTTTGACATAAAAGATTTTCAATACAAGATATAATGACTGAGTATTATAATAGGACCCTTTACTTCATTACTTATAATTGCGATTTCTTAATGTCGCCATATCAAATCAATGTCGGACAGGAACGGACTCGGTGTCTGAGAGCATGAAAGTGTTCCTCTTTTCCTCCGTGTTGAGAACAATCAATCTCGGCCAAGATGACCGGCAACACATGGAATGCGGTAGCTATGACCGGGGTGTGCGCCTGTCAGTAGCCAACACAATTTTCTATTTTGCCTTTGTCAAAGACATTGTCAGGTCGCCTCACGTAGCCATCACGTGATGCTCCGAACTTCCGTTATATGTTTTCCGTATATTTTCAAAATGAAGCTGCTTTCACTCTATCACTTTCATGGAATTCTTTCATTTCATTTACGGATGTCTGCTGAGATTGTTGACACCGTCCAATCTTCGAGGTTTCTGATTGTCCCTTTTGCGTGTCACTTTAAACACAGTCTTGCGCACTTGCTGATGGATTTCGATACTGTGCCATTGATTCAAAGCCTTTGAAAGCATTTTGTAATCTTCAAAACCGAGCTCACTCAGTGCGTCTTGTAATCTCGTAAAAGAGCGAATTTTTCAGCTAGCGGACCACCTATCCAGTTTTTTGAATTATAGACGGCAATGTCGAAAATAATCTCTTCGATCTAGTTGTTAATTTCTGACCCCGCCCCGCCTTTCTGTCGTATGCGTAAATTTGCAGCGTGCAATAAATGATTTTATCGAACGATCTTATCGAATTTTGTGAACATTCTTTATTCCTTCTCATCTTTATCAAAATAGGTTCCTTGAATATCGTTGAAAAACATTTTATAATTTACAGTGGTCAGTGTATCCCGTCTGTTTGACGCTTTGCTATCATCGCCTACCGTGTAAGCACACTAACGCACAGGAACTTTGCCGAGGACGTTTGATTAATGTGTTTGGGTCACTGGTTTAGGTGAGACTAGCAGTGATATACATATGACCGGGGGATCATTTCTTCTCGTACACACTGAATAAGCACGTCATATAGCTCTGAGTGAACTAAACTACAGCGATTTAGAAACTGTCACTTTCTTTAACAAGAATGTACTCATGCTAGAAATGTACCGTTTGTAGAATTCGCCGAAGATACTTTTCTTGTCAATCATTTAAGTTTTAAAATGATATCTATTATAGGAAGAACGCTAAAATAATGCTGCTACACACTAATTTAAAGTTTGAGTTAGCCATGATGACAAGGCATGGCAATGTCGGTGATGGGTCAAGAGACATACTGACATACAAGTCTCCCTGAAATCTACCGGTCCTTCCCCCATTATTATAACAATGGCACTGAAAATTGCCAACGGCATGACATTATCTCTTCCAATGTACGTGTCATGAATGAAACGAGGCAAAAATCTGTGAAGACTACGTGTAGCATACTTTGCTACGTGTTCAATTCAGTCCATTCGATATCAGAAATTCATATCCAAAATAGTCATTGTAGTGGCGAGTGCTGTAAAATCTAATTTGTCAATTCCTTCGCCGAGATTTTGCATTGTGATGTATTGTTATGGGCCGTTCAGTTTTTACGGCCGGGGGCGGCAAAATCCAGGAGGGTCATCGCAATTTTGGAATCCGCGAAGGGGGGGGGGTCATCGCTTTTTCACTGGTAGGAAAGGGAGGTCACCACATTTTTAAAAACATAATACCTACAATAAAGTTCACTTCATGCCATGGCCAAGATCGATCTTCTTTACCAACGGGCCGCCTTCGGCGGCCCACTACAATAAATGTACTTTATGTATTACCCATGACCCTCTTAACGGGCAGACGCCTTTGACGGCCCACTCCAATTAGGTTTACTTCATGCAATGGCCATGATCGACCCTCTTTACCAGCGGGCCGTCTGCGGCGGCCCACTACAATGAATTTACTTTATGTAAGACGCCATGACCATCTTAACGGCCGGACGCCTTCAGCGGCCCTGTCCAGTAAAGTTTACTTTATGCAATGGCCATGATCGACTCTCTTTACCGGTGGCTCACTAGAATAAAGTTGACTTTACGTAATGGCCCATGACCCTCTTAACCGGAGGGCTGCCTTTGGCGAACCACTCCAATAAAGTTTACTTAATACAATGTCCATGGACATAAGCTGTCTATGGAAATGAAGTTAAAAATTGCCTTACAGTCGTCCTAATTAACAGACATTTGCATGGATGTGGCTGAGAAGTTTGTGCACTGGCATCTCTGCTACACGAATAAAGGGCCCCGCGTACCGGAGTTGAAATCTGAACCGTGCGGGTAAATATGGCTTTTGTTATTTTTCAGCGAAGGGGGGTCATCAAATTTTTTCGTCTGACAAAGAGGGGTCATCTTTTTTCACGAAAATTGCAGGGGGGTCTATATTTTTTTTTACACCGGAGACAAGATTTTGCCGCCCCCCCCCCCCCCAGGGCCGTAAAAACTGAACTGTCCCTTAGCTCGGCCGGATAATTGCCACGTGTCGTGTAGTCATTCAGGGTCCTCGTGTCGTTCAATATCTGAGCGATCGATTGCACTCCACTCGTATAAAACCACTGTTTACGGTAGGTGGTTCAGCACTGCGGACTTCCCGGCGTTCACTTAGATCGGTACACGTTCTAACGTCATTCATGCGATTGTTTGAATTTATAGAAGTCATGATAAAGAGCATGGTCAATTCTGTAGCAATGATCAAGAACTAAACCCTCCGTAACGGTACAAGTGAACTCAAGCCAAGTAATTACGATGAGAACGTACGGAAAAAAACAATGATTTTTTGTTAAGCTCACTCCTTCCTTTGGCAGATGCTACGTTTTCCAAGCACGAGAATTCAGCAAATGTTTTGTGTTAGTTTGATAGAGGGGTAGTAATTGATGCCAGTGCCATTGAAATAAACCACGTTAGTTGTAAGTTTTATATAAATCTACATCATCCGTAATTGATTTTAAGGCCGCTTGTAATCAGGCTACAAACTTACCCCTTCATAGCTGTCTCAATCCGAAGAGGACTCGGAGGCATGGCTCAAATCTCCTTCATACTAGAGCTAGCTATCATCTCACTTACGAACCATGCCACTGGCGTTAGACAAGACAATGATTGATACAGTTAAAGGCATTGTTCAGGTGTCAGATTGCCTTGCCAGGAAATTTGCATACTAGATTACAATTTCAATGGAAAACAAAAGGCTATGGCACCTCCGTAATTCTCTTACAGACTACAACAAACTTTATCCCGGGACCGAGTCCCCAACCTTTAACGCCGCAAGCTGTAAACAGTTTCCTATCTCCACTGTGCAGTGATGTTTTGTCGGATATAGTTGTGGAGTGCTCGCAAGGGCCATAACATCGAGCCTCGTGTACTGCCCAAGGATGATGATGCAAGAGTGACTCACGGTACCATGTACAAGCTGGTCCCTGTGCCGGGTGTGTGGTTGGGGTGATGCATTTGATATGTCGTGTGATGGGACATCTGGGTCATTGAGTTTTCCCCTTTTATACACATCTCATGAACATTAATATTTACTCGAACAATCAGAGCCAAAGTGGAGATAGTACACACCACGCACCAATAACTACCGGTATTCAAATTTCAAAACGTGAAAAAAATTGCCGTAGCACTTTGTGTCTCGACAAGTTCACATTCTGAACAAGGATTAAAACCGTCGTATCCTTGTACAGCCAATGCTCGTTGATATATTCTAATTGTAATAATTTAATAGCGAAAAATAAGCATTCGCTAAACTGACAATCCCCCTAAAGTTTACAAGCTCATTATCAGTAAAAGATGGCGCAGAGTGTATTGCACAAGTAGTTACAATATGCCAACATGCTATGGCCCTGATAGCACAAATGCACGCAGAGAAAATACCCCATCGAGCTATACCAGTAAATTCACCATAGTCTGTGAGATATAGTCGGCACAGCCCCAGTTACCACTGTCACAGAAGCCCTCGGAGTCTAAATAGTAGTTTGCTGTGGGCTAGTCGGTAGTTGGGTTGGTGGTCTCATCAGAGTAGGCGTTGTGGTAGATGGAGTTGGCAGTTATTCAACGCTATCAGCCGGTGGCGGAGAAGGTCTCTCTGGCTGACTCATAGTACTGTGAGGAGCAGAAGATGAACCCTGGTGCTGCACTTGATCCGCCGTGTGATTGGATACCTAGGTAATTGAGTTCCTCCTTTTATACGTATCTCATGATTATTAATATTTACTCAAAGGGACATAAGTTATAACTTATTGGCAAGTTTTTCAGTATTCTGCTTCTGTATTTCAACTACAGTGTTGGACCCTGATCCGCTTGTCGTGCTGAAATTTCGAGCATTCTTTTCGTCAACACAGCTTGTACGTGTGTATTGGTCATTGTTTATTGTTTACAAATAAATTCTAGTCCGGATTTGAATACAATTTAAACAATAACCATGGAGATTATACTTATACAGGTTATGTGATATGCTAAATACTTGGCATTAAATTACAGTCTAGGGATTCCCCGAGGACTTGTTTTATGTTTTAAAAACCCTGTCTCGATGCAAGTGTTTTAAACGTACTGCTATCGCTGTACGTGTGCCTTCAATCTGTGCCTATTTGCTTGAAATCGCAGTTGTAAAATGCATTATAGTAATTTCAAATGAAACGTAGCATTTTACTCGCCCTCAATTAGCGGTCTTTCACTGAATTAGTTGCATATTCGTAAATTCTGTCTGATTCAGTGTTGCCTTATCAACCCACAGCAGGTTTTTCCTATAGCCGTTTCAAAAAGGCAATCGCAACACGATAATTTGGTTGTGAAATGGCGGTTGTACCAAAACTGGTGACCACGGTCGAGGAAGCGTCATAAAAACAAAGAGAAGCAACCAAACTTTAGTTCAGTTGGGAAAGTTCGCTTGCCAAACTCTCAATCCTGTGATAGTCAGTCCGCTACTGTTGATAAACTCAGTCACCTTCCTCTGTTAACGTTTGTGAGTCCGCTACTCTTGTCACACAAACTATCCTTTTATCCAAAACCAAGTTCCCTCAACACTCGGCCACTTGGTTCTAAATAAGTGACGTCGTAAATTATCCATTCGCGAAGTGATTCGGGTTTAGTTATCATTTTATTTGACCCATTAAATTTTGCCGAAAATGACATAATAACAGTTACTGTTGTTTAACTAAGTTTTCAGAAGGTATAAAGCAATACTAGAACTGCTCCAAGTCTCTTGGCATAAAAGAAGCAAAACATAATAAATTGAAGGTCTAAACATCAGCAGACTGTCGCGCTAATGGTAGTTTCTTCGTAGATCGTTAGGTGAACGCCTTGACCAAGCCAATAACTCTGCTGCCGAGAAAAGCAAAGCTACTGGAGGCCAGTCTAAGCAGTACTTATGCGGCCAACATGCCTGGTTTGCAGATTTCTGTACAGCTTCGTTCCGGAATGTCCCTATCGGCCGAAAAGATTATTAGTGTTTTAGAAATCAGTATTTGAGACTTAAACATCGGTCTAAAGTGACTACGTTCTTCATGCATTCGATGTGAACGGTGTTTAACGTAGGACCTGTTTATTGACAAAAATCAACCTAGGTAGTACAAAGCATATAAAGACACAGTGTCAAAGTTTTGCAGTACAATAAAAATTAAACCACCTTCTACAAATAATTTCATCATCAATCATTAGCAATGACAGAACGGTGCCTCCGACGATAACGTAGTCATATTTTCACAAGAATTGTGACGGCTCCATAGAAATATCAAACCATAAGTTTTTGACACGTCTCTGCGTAAAACAAAATAAAACAATACAATACAAACAAAAACCAGATCAGGAAAGATATTCTTAAAATAGAAAATTTCTGGTTGTCATCATAATTGACTTCTCCTGAATGGAGCTATCCAAATGGTTCTATTCAGACATATGGCCAATGTTTCAGTCATTGTCCGTGTGATTTAATCTTAACAGTTAAATGCAAATTGGTCGGATAAGATGACCATATGTCAATGTAAGACGTCTATTAATGTTATCAAACGAAAACTCTAGAAAACCTAGCAAAACATGAGAAATGATCCTAAAAAATAAGGAAAAATATTTATCCTGCTTTTAAATCTTTGGCGATGTATGCATTCGTTTCATTATGTTTTTTTTTTCTGTAAGCAGCTTGCATACTTGACAAACTTAGTTCATTAGGTAAAGTCGTTAGATTCACATTTTGAAACCTGCGTTATTTTCATGCATAGCACACGGAATATTACAAACGCGATGAAAAAATACATTTGAAGGAAAGTCAAGTGTTTTGATTCAATTTGGATATTTTACCTATATTTTAAGGCTTGTGGTAGAAGTGTGATTGAGAATAGTGGAACACGTGTTGAACTGTCAGGTATAGTATGAGTAAAGGCTTGTTGTCTATACACAGACTTTAGAATAACAAATGTCTTCAATGGTTCGGAGATTGAGAAGTCGTACTCCAGGGAGATACTACACCAAATATTTCGACACGGGGAAATATTTCCTTTAAACTCGTGTGATTACTACCTTCACTGCATCAAACTTCAAATCTACGGATGTAACAGAAGGAAACTAACTAAAGAGTTAAATCCATACCTTCCACGCATAATGAAAAGACGAAGACTGAATAAAAGTTATTGTCCAAGGACATCCCAATTTCATCATTATTGTTGTGAATCTAAGTCTTTCCCTTATGTCTACACAGAGAGAATGAACATGATGGCGATATTTCATCTATGCCTCTAAACTGGCGATGAACAAAGAGGTGAAAACGCGAAATTAGTGAATACTGCCAATCAGGATGATCATTTCAACAAAGTGATGATGTTCACTTTCAGCATCCCTGAAATTCGTGTTGACGATCATTCATTAAATACACTGTTTTTTATGCTAAGAAGAGGCTATTCTTGGAATTTTCAACTACCTTTACAGATAAACTGATAAAGCACGATCAAAAAAGGGTTAATTACACTTCATCAGCATACAATTTAATGTGCTTAAATTATAGGAGTTGGTTTGTCAGGATATACTGCTCATGCTTTACTACTACTACTACTACTACTACTACTACTACTACTACTACTACTACTACTACTACAACTACTACTACTACTACTACTACTATCTATCTATCTATCTATCTATCTATCTATCTATCTATCTATCTATCTATCTATCTATCTATCTATCTATCTATCTATCTATCTATCTATCTATCTATCTATCTATCTATCTATCTATCTATCTATCTATCCACCTATCATTTATTCACATCAGAAACATATATTTGATTAATTACCCGGATAATTGATAACCCATCGCCTAGTTAAAAAAACAACCCAAAAGTCAGCAGCTTTTGTCCCCAAAATCACCTAAACACTACCAATGTTATAAAATGTAAATACACGGCTTATGTGGAGATTTAATGAAACTTTTAAAACTACCCATCAGTAAAATCAGCTGAATCACGACGATTGAAAAGCTGGAGTGTTTTCAGAATGTATTAAAAACTTGAGTGGAATGTAAATTCGTAAACATCTAAGCAGATGAAGGTAAATACCTTTGATACCAATTAGAAGTGTGACAATATTTGTCATGGTCATTTTAGTATTAACATATATAAAACCTGTAAGCACAAAATATTTGTCATGGTCATTTTAGCATTAACATATTTAAAACCTACAAGCACACCATTGCTGGACAGAGTACGAAATGCAATGGACAAGGTACAATCAGAAGAAAAGGAGCAAAAGCCAAAAAATGAGACTTGGATTTTCAAGTCTTTAAAACAAAGAAAAACTTTTGTGCATTTTTGTTAAGGATATCACTGCATCAAAACGCAATAATACAGACTCACACTAATGAGTTGCCTGTATTATAGAATAATACATGTGAATTCACATGAGTCCACATGAATACAGGCTTGCTGAATACAAGCAATGGATTCTGGACTGTATTCATCTGATCTGTACATGCACTCCTCAGCTAAAATTGAGGCGATAAGCCATGCTAATGGAGTAAGTGTGACAGGGTTGTCATGCAGTGTATTAATTGCAGTTAAAAAAAATGTCTGACATCACGGCAAAATGCATCATAACATTCAACGTCACAGCAAAATGCATCATAATATTTAACGTCACGCAAAATGCATCATAATATTCAACTCGTCAACACAGAATGTATGTATGTTTTCTAGGAAGGAAAACATTGTTAAAATATATTGATGGCATAGATAAAGCGATATCATTAGTCGAGCCGTGAAAATAACCGTGTTATGTTGGCGATATAGCACGTTTAGAAGGGTGCGAGCTCTCGGCAAGAGCAAAAATCCCTTTTAGACATTCCATGAGAGGATTTCAATATACTGCTATGATATCAAAGCAATAAATCACACCCAGCGATGGTATATCACCCGGTTTCGACCAGTTCACTTCATATATGCACTCGCTACCGCTCGTTTATATGTCGTGAACTGGTCAAAATGTCATGCTATACCGTCACTGAGTGTGCTTTATTGCTTGAACATTGCATGTAGTGAAAAATGCATGGTATTCATGGTCAAGGCGGAAAATGTGCAATCTGGCATTCTTTATGAATTTATAGTTGGGAAAGTATTAGTTTTGTGAAACACTACTAAAATAAAAACCATTGTCCCTTTAATCTTGTCATTACTATGCACTGCTGTTGCAATTATTGCCATGACTCTGGAAGAAGATAGCTCGGGATTCTTTGTTGATTGTTGTCATCATCATAGTCAACTTCTGATAGCTGGTCATCGTAATCTGCTGGTGGTAGCTGAGGCACTGCATCCTGGATACTGACAGGGTGAATGTAGTCATCGTTAACGGCACCGCTTTCTCGTACAGCCATGTAGAAACCAGATTCTCTTTGAGCGACCTCACCTGGCTTATATTGGGAAGCCCGGAAATGCTTCCACATTTTAGTGTACTTGTTCATACTCTTATCCTCGGGGGGATCAGGTTTAAATGTTTCTAGTTTTTCAGGCGGCTCGTCAGGCAGAGAGCGCATCATCAACCAGTTTGGCCTCTGTGGTCGGGCACGCTCCTGGGAAGAAAGTGAAGAACACGATTAGAACTAATTTGGGAAATTGGATGGTGAAGTAAGGTCGGTGTGATCTGCAAATGTAAGCTCATCTGCTTTTCTTTTTAAGTTATACACTTGTTTTTACGAGTAATTATAATTGCCACGTTCAACTATAAAGAATCTAACACTGTTGAGAAAATTAAAAATTATCGCGATCCAATGATCCCAAATTGGTTCAAATCGTGTTGAAGTTATTTTATGTCCTGTGTACATAGATTGTAGTTAGATGTGAATAGTCGTTTTACCGGGGACTTGTTTATTTAACAACATTATCATCTTATCGTTGTGATTGCTAGCATTTAGTATAATGGTTACCGAAGACAAAATATACAAACAGTTACAAGTTTATATTGTAATTGCTTGTATTCATGACACAGTAATAAACCTTACAATTTTACTGTTTTAGTGTACTAAATGGTTAATATTACAAGGGGCTGAACTGAAAATACAATGACTCCATTTTACTTACAGAAGGAAAGCCTCTTCTATCTAGTGAACTCACTGCTTGCTTCTGTGTTTCCTTCGCTTGTTTGTTATTGAATTTCCCTCTAAATGAAGAAAGCACATGAGACTTTCAGATAATTTTTGAATAACTCGATTACATGCAGGCGAGTTTGGTCAGAAGGAATATGTAAGTATGCGACGGAGAGCAGGGATGTTTGATATACGAATGATATAGAGCTTCTTAGAATTTTTCACATGGTCCCTTAGTCATACTATACATATAATGAGGTAAACGTACGAAACGACAAAAACGTAAGGCAAATACGGCTTGCTTGAATGATCATATTTTAATGACAAACATATAGGACCGTTTCTGTTTAGGGTTGAAAAACAAGATTTTTTCTCTTAAATCAACATCCAAAACCTCGAATTGGTCGGCTAACGACATATTAGACGTTTTACTTCATAAGAATTGTAATAACTAACCTTGTTCGAGTACGCCAATACAGTATCAGGCCAACAGTGACAAGGATGATAAACAATACAATTGCGACTGCAGATACGCCGACCAATATAACGAGGCAATCTTCGTTCTGGGGTGCAACTGAAGAAAGGTAGAAATAAAATTAACTTTAAAAGAACTTGTCAGATCCTTGTGCTTTATCTGTATATTATGTAGAACATCTTCATCATGAAAGTAGATAGTTAAAGAGACAAATCCACTACAGAAAAAAACTAATGCCCTTTCTGTTGTCTACTTAGATAAATGTAGATCGAAACGTCTAGCTATTTAATAAAAAGATCCCGTCTGTTATGGCAATAACATTAGATATCAGTGTACAATAAGTTTAACGACGATTGACAATGGTTATGGACATTGAAGAGGTAAAACTCATTGCAATTTTACAATTATGGCCAAAATTTAAACAAAAAAAGGGTGTAAAACATAAAATTGGTATATACCTGTCACCGCTGCGGTTGTCATATGATATATTGTGGTTACTCGGTAAACATCAACGAGAACAGTACATGACCTGTATCAGGACAAATTACATTAAATTTATATACGCAGATTCCCACTACCAACAATGCGATGCTTTGGTTGTTGCTGTGCGTCGAAAAAAAACAACCTAAGGTACTGTTTGCTGACACTGACAGATTTATTTCCTGTAGTTGATGCATGCAGCCTAAATACAACTTAGATGAAACATTAGTGTTCCCATTGGCAATTTATTACTCACCTTGAGCTATACTGAAATAATTGGAGTATAAAGAAACACCAAAAATGTCTGGACGTTTTCTTGTAAATCCTTTTATAAGTGTTATAAACAAAATACAAGTAGGCCATGCCACGTCATATCAGTCGAATCGGCTTTGTACAATGCAATGACAATTTTGAAATTTAAAGCCCCCTAAAACTTGTTCATAAATATGCACACCTATATGTTGGCAAGAGATGTCTGAAAATGACCGGGGACATAAAGAGAAACTTGATACTTACCCTTCTCCGTTATCTGGGTCACTTGTCCTCACAGCAATTGTCAAGTTATAGGTGCCAACATCAAGTACTTTACTTGTTAATATATCACCTGTGACAGCATTTATGCTGAACACATTCTGAATATAATTGAACAAACGTCAAGTTAAAGTGAATTGGGCGCCTTTATGTACCTTCTTAATAGTTGGTTTACTATATTAAATGTATTTGAAGAGATGGTGGAAATGTTCTGTAACTGATTTTCAGTCAAAATAAAAAAGCTCTACAATCAACTGACGATTTGGGAATATTTGGAAGACTCTGTGACTTTTTGCTTTCCTTTTTCTTCTGACACCGCAATCATAAAGCGGGTCGTTATGAATTTTATATTTTGTACACATTTATGCAAGATGTATTGCCTACCCATGCACTTGCCCATATTATTTCGTAGAACAGGCTTGGTAGAGGCTTTGTGCCATTGTTTCTTGGTTCAATCGTGATATTCAGCGATTCACCTGGTTGCTTGTCTTCGTTTACATTAACCAAATATTCATCTGAAACAAAGATTTGTTTTAAACAAATTTAACTAATTTCTGATGTCCTGAAAACTTTCTGTCATTCTTTTACATGCTGTTGCAGATTTTCGTTAAACGGTTACCGGAAGACTTAGACAGTGGCTGTCAACAACGAGCGATAATGATTTCTTACAACCATGCAGTAGAAATTTGTCTGAACCACGTTATCTATGACGTTAGTGTTTTCAACATGTAATATGAAGTGCCGACAATAATTAGGTACCTTCGTAATTACATTTAGGAAAGAATTAAGCTGAATGTTCAGCTTATCTTACCTTCTCTGCATCTGGGTGTGTAGTCGTACCTAAATGTCACAGTTAACCAAGATGCAGTAGGATTCAAATTGGTCCTTGTGTACGGCCCAACGTCGAGTGGTTCGACGTTTCGGACGACCAATATAAGCTAAAGAAAGTAAAAACCAATAATACCATTCACTGCGGTGCATTTATTTTATTACGGCTGGAGAAATGTTACTGATGTAATTGATGGGAAGGTGATTTGAAATTGCACCGGTTATAAACCTCAGAATAGATGTAATATACCCATAAGGTATAATCACCCGCACGACCGAATGCACCTGCATCATTTTCTTATTAAGGATTATATACATGTTTTGCATGTAAATGTGGAAGAGCTGTATTAGACATGCCTGTCACAAGTTTGTCGCAGTATTGGCCTAAAATGTATTGCAAAGCATATATTACGTTTTCCAAAGTCAAGTCCAGATTACCAAATACTTTTACATGGCAAATTAGTTGAAAGGGTAAAAATAATTTATTGCAGAACTGTCCTCATGATGGAACTTTTGATACCACCCTTTAAGTCAGACAGAGTGGTCGAAAGATAACTATCTTTTTCATTTCCCATGCCGTTCGTAGGATTTACAGAAGTTACCCTAAGTCGGGGATACAATTAGTAAATGATTTAATATGAATGCTTGATCTAGTTTAGATATAAGTTTTTATGGTGCAGAGGGTATGATTTTTTCTAAATGAACAGTTATAAGCAGTTATGTGATTCTTACCCCAATGTCAATGGTAGATGTAAGATTTAATTTGTACAAGTTATCCGTGGTTGTAATGGCACCATCCGTTTGGTTGATGCTGAAATAGTCTGATGGATTAACGGGTCCAATGCCTTCAAAGCGAGCTCTAGCAATGTGATAGAAACATTCTGCGTTCTTTCCAATGTCAAGATCTCTTGCCTTTATTGTGGTAACCAAAGCTCCGGAGCTGCCATCCTGTGCGTAAAATGGTTACAAGTTTACAAACCTCTGAGGAAAATATGCATTGTATATCAGATATAACGTTCGAACATGTACTGGTTGAAAAACTGTAATGAGTCAAAACGTGTTGATCAGAACTATAAAAAATCCGATTAAACATTTTCGTTGCCGAACATAAAACCTTTCGAGAAATAAATTTCCGTGGCAAAATGTCCATATTGAAAGAGGTTAATCCCCTTCTTTTTCCCCAAATATTGTTTCACTGTTCTATTTTGATTCGGATAACAGAACAGACTCTAAAACAGTATGTCTGTTGAGCATTTCTGATTCTTTATCTCAAGAGGTATAAAGAATAATTTTGAACACACCTGTCGTACGCTGTTTACAAAAGTGCTTCATTACATTTTTGCGAGAAATTGTATCCATCAGGATATCTCGGTCGGTTGACATACCTGTGTTATTGTGGCGTTAAGCTCCTGGGGTAGTTCTGGGGCATTGTCATTTGCGTCTTCAATAGTAATGGTCACAACGACAGTTGCAGATTTTGGATCTGGTGTGACGTCATGAGCTGAAATGATCAACGCAACCGACGCTATGGCTTCTCTGTCGAGTGCCTTGCTCACAGTTATTTGCCCACTTTGACGGTCTACAGAGAATAACCCTGTATTTACAGAAGCAAAAGGTTGATACTTCAGTTATAACGCAGAGTAGCATTGATAAACCACATAACGTTGGCGTTAATAGAAATTTGGAACTAATGGTCTCAAGACAGAGTACACTGTATACTTATTTCAGTTGGAAGAATATGTGTATTTTTCCATGCTTCTACTATGGGCTAAAACTAATTACGTTGAAAATGTACCTCGTTCACATAAGTTTTCCAATCGCATGTATTTGCATAGGTTATGTCCGTATTCTCGTTTACTTGTGCTATCTGTAGTCGAAATAAATGCAAGTCTGCTAAAAACTTACGGCTCTCTGACAATGTTGCATAAACCACGTAAGTAACTTGGTTAGTCTTTGGTAATATTGTAGCAAAATTTAAGTTTTCTGTTTTCATTTCCGCAGGGGCTAGCCCCCTGAGTGGTTGCTAAAAATTGCAATAAAAGAAATTTTAAATTGTAGCGCGGCATTAACGGCACACCAATCAAGCTGCATGCTCGCATCCCATGAAACAACAAGGCGAATAATGAAAACTGTTGCTTCAAAGTCAACACCTTTGATCGTGAATTTTTATCGCATCAAGTGATACATTAAGTTTGCATAGTAAGTACGATTCAAAATACAGAAATACAAATATCATCATGGGCATCTCCACAGTACAAATATCCGGCCCTTACTGATTTTCATAATCATGACACTATTTTGCCGTGCATATTCCTTACGTTCATCACACTGTCATTCTTACCATCGTCATTGCCTCCAACAATATCGTAATATACTTCTCCATTGGCATCTTTGTCATCATCTGTTGCTTGTGGTGGGTTTTGGGGTTCCGTTTTCACATTAGTCCCGATCCAAACATTTTCATCGATCGTTGCCCTGTATGATTCCGATGTGAATTTTGGCGGGAAGTTGACCTCTTCGATGTTTATTTCGATCTGAAAATTGATATTAAGACAGAATGATCATATCCAATTATGAATTGGCATTTGCAAATAAATAAATCAATAGTCTCTTGTTTCCCTACTGAGGTGGTGTTGAACTTCACAAACGTACTTTTTTAAAGAAACGTTTCTTATCAAAGATGAAATACCTCTCCCCTCATAATATATTTTCAAAAAGCTGAGATTCTGAAGGTTATGGTAGCAGTTACTCGCGGGATGAAAGGTTACATATTTAGGGTCGAACACCTCATTTAAGTAAAAAACGTGATACTACTTATGAAATTTGAGAGTACATGTTGAAAAAACGATGACTTTCTTCTACGTTAAGCCTATCTATTCTCTTTCTCAATGGAAGTAGTGGAAGGAGTTGAAAGACGGACATTCAAAAATTTATTAAAATCGTGATAAAGAAAATTGAAATGACTCTTATTCAAAATGTGGAAATTTATCGCCGAACACAATTGGCGTTTTGTAAATCAGTATTCAAAGAACAAATTTTTCAAGTTTCACAAAATTTGATCAAGCCAGAGTGAAGTTAAGTGTTTTTTGAAATATCAGAAACCAGGTCCTGCAGATAAAAGAAGCCAGGAAATCGGATGATTTAAATAAAATTGTGTACATATAAACGTCTTTCTCAAAGAAAGTACGACTGCTGTCATGCTTAAAGGTGAAGCAAACCAATGTTTTAGTCTAAGCTCAGTAAGTAATTTTGAGCAAAATATACTAGGTGCAATGCCATCTAAGGCAACACTGATATCGTAGGACGATATATATGAACTGATAGATCTTAATGACCAATCTCAGTATTTTTTGTTGGTTTTCTTTAGATAATAATACGATATCTTTAAGGTTTACTAAGAGAAACTGCTGCTTAGTACAATTAAAAGGAAAATTCTACGAACCATAGAGATGCTACTCAAGGGATCTATTCCCATGTCTTGACATCTCACTGGTAGTAAACAAGATCCTGACGGTTGGTCATATAGATTGTCAGTAGTGATGATTTGTCCAGTCGTTGAATTTATCTGAAAATGGTTCTGACTGCAGTTTCCTCCACCTTGAATCATAGATATGAATAAAAAGCAAATATTTCAATGATAATGTGTTTCAAACTTTAGGAATGACGTCACGTCACGTCAACAAGCAAACGCTCTTGACACTACACTGAAACACTGATAAATGTCCTGCAAGGTGCCACATAAACTCAGACTAGTGATTTGACATATCATAATTTGTCTGGAATCGCATCTAATAATACAGTATTGTTTCTATCAGCGCATGTTTACTCATCCGACTTGCGAAACATGATTTCCTTGTTAGTCAGCTCAACAGTTTGAAATGGCGAAATGCACGTATACCATCAAGGCAAATCTCATAAATTTGTGTAGAATATTTCTGATGGGCACATACATGGGTGACTAAAATGTATGATACTGTGAATTGATGCTGCATATTTCATAGAGACCAGTACATTTAAACTTCATGAAAGACGGATGTAGATCTAATGAGATTATTTTCAGCTCTTTCAACAGAACATTAAATACCTATGATGTCATATGTGACCATAGCGTTAATCCCAATGTCTCTATCCACTGCTGATACCATCAACACCTTGGTTTGTGGTAGAGAATCCTTTGGTAATGGCACATAATAGTTAGGATTCACAAACTCAGGTGCATTGTCATTGTAGTCTTCTATATTGAAGCTAATTATTAGAGGTGTCGATGTTTTCGCTGGAGACCCTTTGTCGATAGCTACAACCTTTATTGTGTGGGCGTCTTCAGTTTCCCGATCGAGTAATTTCGCTGTTCGAATTGATCCAGAAATTTCTGAAAAGCAAAATTGTTCATCAGAAAATATCAATCAATCGTTCAGAGTCATAGGGCTTACTCTTCATTTAAGAGTGGTCATTACGACGTAAGGAGCTGGCACGTAAGCTAGAATAATTGGTATCATTGGCACAAGGAATGGATTCCTTGGAAATCTACGCATGAACTTAAGGCACACGTGTTTATCCCTCCAAGTGATATGCTTCATTAGCAGATATTCATCAGATCACAGATTATTACCATAAATAAAAAATAAACAAATAAAAAATGCCTACACGTAATACGTAACTGGGATCATATCTACTCACCACTGACATAAAACGTGCCATTTGAGTCCTCTTCAAGTTGAAAGTAGATTTCAGCATTTTCGCCTTCATCATCATCACTAGCTCTTACGAAGGTCACCTACGGTAAGGGAAATGAAACGTTTGAAGGTTTCGGCGTTAACCATATTGATGTGCAAATCTAACCATCTATAAAAATAACAGGACAATCGATCGTCGTTTTAAGCCCTAGTTTAAGGATGCCAATGAGTTTTTTGTCATTTTAGTAATATCAAGTATTCATTAAGTGCTTGCACAATGCTTGCGTATAAAATGTAGTCATCACTTAACTTCATAATTGTCAAAAATTAAACATAAAGATACAGTTTTGTTTGTGAACCACTTCTATCCAAATTTGGTCTCCTATGACAAATTAACATTACAACAACACACAAATGAAAGTTGTCATCTTTATCGATATGAACGGCATCATCAATCAAGATCCAGACTTTATGTCACAGTGTCTATTCAACCATACATAGCTTGATTTGCACATGATTTCACGGTATAGGCTCTAACATATAATACTGACACTTTAATCATGCCTGGCTGCTAGCAGCATTCACGCAATCAACTTAACACAACGAAGAAATTTCATGGGAAGAAAAAGAAGCGATTGTGTCACGTTTGTGTACACATTAGTAGTTCATATCACAGAGATAATGTCAGGTAACGTATTGTGGGGTAAAATCCTTGAAACATTGTCTCGGATTACATAAAGAAAAGTTTTGACCAGTCTTTTAGTGAAACTTTACAATGATAATTTCACAAGTGCGCATTAGCAGATATGTCGAGTGAACGAAGTTTTCAGATTTTCAAGTTGTTGGAGACGTGATTGTGGCATTTGGGTAAAAGAATCAAAATTTTCTTTTTAGACTTCGTCGCTAAATGATATCAGCATTCTTAAATTAAACTAGCGTAGGCAAGACAGTGTTATCATTGGTAAATATAATGTTGACCCAATTATGTTGTTACGAACAGTATTCACGAGCTTCTAATGTGTTTTATAGGCGACATTAAAAATAAATATATGACAACTCAAAAAAAATGCCATTTAAATTATAACAAGAGCAATAAGAACATTGTCTCGGATTACATAAAGAAAAGTTTAAACCATATATATATATTACCTCAGACCCAATTCCTATATTTTCATTGACTACTACTGTTGATGCACCTGTTGTTATATTTGGTGTGTTATCATTTTCGTCCAGAATTTCAACTTGAAGGAACACGGTAGTATTAAGCGGTGGCATTCCTTGATCACTTGCCTGACAAGAGAAAATAGTTAAGTGATTCGATTTTAGTAGATATACATCATGGAACTAATTCTCCGAGAATAAAGTTGCGCTTGGATGATTATTTTTTCGTTTTTTGTACGTATGAATTATTTCATAGATTTCGGTGATGAAAAGGAAAATAAAGGTCTATTGAGAAGTAAACAGAAAATACCAAGCATGATCTTCCAATCGACTACATTACTCCGATCATGCAAGACCGTAAATAGAACTAGTTCACCGTTTCAGTAGAATAACACTGAAAGCCATTAAAAGCACTGAATGTTAGTTCTTACTTACCATAATTATTACCCTGTAAGACTCCACAGATTCCCTGTCAGCTTTCTCAATGACACGTAAGACCCCCGTTGATCGATCAATGTCAAAAACGCCGTCTACGGGGTAAGTCATTCATATATTTACGACAATTATATGGTTTAAAGTGTATCGACAGATAATAGAATTGCTTCTAAATTTAATTTATTGCAGTAAACATATATGACGTCTCCTTCCCTCAAGAAATCAAACAGACTCAACCTCATATCAATTTTAGTGAATACGATTAAAAAAAAGTAATTGCAAACAAACGCAAAGATGTGCAATTATGTTTATTACTTTATTAGATACGATACGATGAAGGTATGCATTATCGAAACGTAATGTTAATGAGAAGGGCTCCCTTATGATGCTCACAGCCTTCAACTGAACCATATCTTCTTGTAATCAACTGGCCAGGCTTGGAAGGTATACTTACCGCCATTACCGTAAGCAATGCTGTACTCAATCTGCGAATTCGGACCATCTTGGTCTCTGTCTTCAGCTTGGAATTGAACAAATGAATCGTTCAGGGAATTTTCAGGTAGTTCTGTCCACACAAGTGGTTCTTGTGGGAATATGAAATAAGGAACTTCGTCGTTTACATCTTGAATAGTTATCTCTACCTGTTTTCCAGATGAAACAATAAAACAAATTATAATGAACTTTTGTGAGATGGCTGATTCTTTAACAGACTACTTTTTGACAAACTTGTCAGACTTCCGTATGATTTTATGTAAGCTATTTAGATCACCTGTTCATGTGGTACAATTCTGATGAATGTCCTGAACACAGGCAAGTCCACATTCCGTCAGGTTAAGGAGAACACTTTCTCTTAAATTGAGGATCATGCAATGATGAATCAAAAACTGCGATAAAAATATCGGAATGATTCTTGTTTCAGGCATACTTTTATAAATGCATATGCATTATCAGGACAGCACAGTTGAAGTGGATTTCCTGGTAACATCTCTCTACAGCAAGCCAATCGAAACAAATATTGAAAGTTAATGGGTTTACTATCTATGATTCGAAATAATTACGGCCTACCTCTAGCACTCTTCTGGATGCCTGGCAAAATGCGTTTGTCACACTTATAAACAATGCAGTTGGACATCACATTGTCGGAACAAGTTTTATTTCAAAATCAACTGTAAATATCGGTAGGATATCGATGCTAGCAAAGGTACTTTTCTGGACATTTTCGGCTTTTTCAATACAGTGTCTGAGGTCTATTTCCCTGGTTTAAAAATTCTGAGTTCAATTGAAATAAATTTTATAGTTCAGCAAACAGCTTTAAGGAAACTTGTCAGACCTCTTAAGGCAAATAATTTAATAGAGTAATCAACGAATCTTCTGTGAATATCCCACTTACTGTAGTAAAAGCAAATCCGTCACCTTCGGCATTTTCATAATCACCATGAGCCAGTACATTGAATGTTACCTTAGAAGTTGTCTCCCTGTCGATTGGCTGAGTTACATTAATGGAGCCCTGTTACAGAAAATATTTCTACTGATGACGTTGCTTGTTTTAAATCGAAAATCATCCTCAAGACTCCCAATTATTACAGAATTTTCATAATAACATCCTTTTATCTGGGTTAGGGAACATATTTCACTTACATAACTATCCAGATTAACATTATTGCCGATAACAGTATAATATGAAATAAATAATATGAGAGAAAATGATATTCCCAATAAATGTGTAACCATTCCCCAACATTTCTGGAGCAGATATACGGCGGATATATTCAGTATCTGCTACAAGATGACTGCTAGTTTTCTCGCGACAACCATGTTACAAGTCAGAATCATTTTCTTCTTTAGCTATGCTCATCTAGCTTTTAAATTTTACTTATTCTTCGCATAACGCTTATGACTGTTAAGATAGGTTGTATCACTCGTAAGTCACGTAAAATATAGTATAAAAGTTAAGAATTGTCCCTTACCCAATAACTCTGTGTCTGATCTTGAGTGTGTCTCATGCTGCATGTTTACTTACCGTGTATTGGTTTAAAGCTACCCCATCTATGCTGTAAGGTAAGTCGTACACGAAGTCCTTGTTAACATTTCTGCTGAAGGCTTCCACATTTCCAATATACACGTTCTTTTCATTTTCCATAACGTTGAAAAAATACATGGTCTCATTAAATTCAAAGACTTCTGATGGTTTTTCAAATGTAATGACCACCATAGCAATATCTTCTTTCTGTGGTGATCCGCCATCTTTAGCAGAGATGTTGAATGTCAGCATCTCATTTACAACACTAGAAACTGGTCTGTAATTTTTCTTTACTCTAACAGCCCCATTATGATTAATTTCAAAGATACTGGTGTAGTTCTCGTTTGTAACAGAATACCTAATGTCAGCGTTGCTGCCAATATCAAGATCTGTTGCAGACACGAACAAAACAAGAGTTCCTGCCGTAATAATGCCATCTGACGAAAGAAGAATCTTTGCGTCATACCTTCTCGACGAAAATTGTGGTTCATTGTCATTTATATCATCAACTACAATTCTCACTTGCACGGATGACGATTTCTGTGGCATTCCGCGATCAGTAGCTGTGACTACAATATCATATGCGGGTACGGCTTCTCTATCAAGGGCAGTACTTGCAGATATAGTTCCATTGCTATCAATAGTAAAGGTAGATCCATCAGTCAAGTCGTATTCTATTTCAGCATTTTCACCTAGATCAGGATCTGAAGCGATTACAGTCAATATTGCAGATCCCGTCTGTCCTTCTGGAGTATGTCCACTGTAAAACTGTTTATCGAAACGAGGAGAGTTGTCGTTTACATCTAAAACAGTCACATTTACGTAGACCGAAGTCTCCTGTGCTGGAAATCCCTGGTCTCGTGCGATTATTACCAAGAAGTATTCATCTTTCGTTTCTCTGTCGAGTTCAGACCGCAAAGACAGCTCACCTGTCGTCGAATCGATTCTAAACTTCCCATCACCCCCTTCTTCCATATGATATCTGAGTTCACTGTTTAACCCCTCATCGGCATCTGTAGCATGCACGGATGTCAATACAGTCGGCAAGCTAGAATTCTCTCTTATGCTAAGGGTCCATGATTGTTGGCTGAATACCGGTGAGTTATCATTAGCATCTGTTATCTTTACAGTAAACGGTACACTATTTGAGTTTCCATCCGGATTGCCATCTCTGTCTCGAGCTACTACCGTCAAACTATACTCTTTGATTGATTCATAGTCCAAGTCAGGGTTTGCCTTTAGCCACACATCGCCACTCTTTGGATTTATGACAAATATTTCCATGCCGAATCCTGTGAGGGAATACCTAATGTCAGCATTTAAACCGAAATCGTCATCCGTTGCCTGAATTGGAGGGATCTGAAAGGGATAGTAGAAATTACTGAGGAGATAGGTTTTAGGTTCAATCCTGTTAACATTATAAGTTTTGAAGGGGGTTTGTAGAAGTATTTCAAAACTGTGTCCATTAGAAATTCACATTTGAAGAAGTCTGCAAAGACTTTGCCTATGTATCATATAGAAATATGTCGTCATTATTATTATATTCGTGCATTTTAACTTACAATTATCACTGGTGTCAGGTCACTGGGAGACCCAGCATCTTCTCTAATGGAGGCAGAGTATGATAATTCACCAAATGTTGGAATTTCATCGTTGACATCTTCGACTATGATTCCCAAAAGGATCTGCATGAGAGAGGCAATGACAAGTTAACAAGTTTGCTTGTGTTACCCGTGTTTACATATCATGGTCTCAGGTAGCATTTCATTTCGTAATTGTCTTCTAAATACAATCTTTTCTGTTGTGTAAAAGAATGTACGGTGAAGGGTGAAAGCTACGATATTTAAGCACCGTTTTTCGGATTATTGGTCAATACTCACCTCAATTCCAGATAAACATTGATTTTCAAGGACAATTATTGAAAACCGGTACAGAGGATCTTCTTCCCTATCGAGTGGCAGCCTTGTCGTTATTACACCCTGAACGATACAAACCACAAGAAAAAAACTGATGACTTTAAAAAATCTTTGCATAAGCTGCATGACTAATAATTAATTAGGTAACATATATTTCGTAAAAATACGACTCAACAACACCCTTAATAAACCCTTAAGGTATGTTAGGTACAATCTTTCTTGCTTACAACAACTTCATTGATATCGAAATACCTTCTCAAATAGAATACCCTATTTCGCATTTTACCATGTCATCAACATTTCAGTTGCATAAACGAAAATGAGCACAGGATGACGCAAATAAGCAATGTATTTCGCTCACAAAACCAACTAACTTTTCGAAGATTAATCGGCTCTAGATCGCAATGCCTCCGTACTGCAAGCAGATTTGTGATGTCAGATGAAGTTCATACGATGAAGTATTGTTATTTTCTATCCAGTTGCATATTATAGGGAGTAAATTATTGATGTGACTAGAGAATAAGAAACTGCACACTGACGTCTTGAATTGACGTCTACAATGTATTGTAAAGTAAGACGGAACTTTTACTTCCTCCTGTTCAATCTCGCAAGCCATTATAGTTAATTTGTTTTGTCATCACTGCATTACTGTACGGTATCAAATATGAACTGACAGAAATCAACAAAATACATTGAACAACAAAAGTTAGTATGACTGAGGAGAACCCATCCGTGAAAAGCGTCATAATTGTTATTCAAAAATCAGGGTTAACACTCAAATGGCTGTTACCCCAGGTGCATTTTCAAATATGCTTATATATATATAAGCAATAAAGCACACCCAGCAACGGTTTACCACGAGATTTTGACCAGTTCGCGATATATATGCACGAGCAATAGCGAGTGCATATATGAAATGAACTGGTGAAAATCGAGTTGTATACCGTCGCCGGGTGTGATTTATTACTATTATATCATAACAGTGTATTGAAATTCTGGCGTGAAACATCATAAACGGATTTTTGCTCAAGCTGAGAGCTCGCGAGTATGCCAGCCGTGGTATATCGCCAATATACCATGGTTCTTTTCGCGTCTCGACCAATCAGATCGCTGTATTTGCGCCATCAATATACTGATATGATATAATAATGTATATTACACAGTCTAAATCATGTTATAATGCATTGAACTTCGAAAGATGTCCTGAATGGATGTAACGTCAATCGTTCCTGTTTACTGCAGTTAATTTTATCAGGACTTGAATGCGTACACAATACTTTGTATTTCAACGTTCTGGGGAAATATGATATGAAAATATGGAAAATGTGCTATATGCTTAAGGAATTACAAGACAAGAAATGGACTTTGACTAGCAGTTTTGCTATTTTTCCATTTCCTATTTACCCTGTAACTTATTTATGAATTATATTGAAAAAAACAGTTATGTATATCTACATTGATAAAGGGTAAATAAATCATCATCACATAAATCATTGCATAATCATCAATTATATCCTCACCGTTGTCTCATTAATTGCAAACTGGAATTCGTCTGGCCGCCCTACACTTATTCTGTACTTGTAAGTGATTTCATTGTTTTCAGGATCAGATACGCTGACGTCAGCAACGAAAGATCCAACAGTAGCATTCTCTGGAATAGCAACTTGATATCCGGTCTCATTCTTTTCACTGTCTCGAACAAACAGAGGCTCTACAGTCAGAAACACTGTGGACGACTCGGTCCACTTTCCGTCGGTGACAGACACGGGGATAAGTAGTTTGCCATCTTCTAAATATCCATCATTATTCAATCGTTTTCTATTCAGTATTCCGTCAACGAGAATCCTTCCGTCTTCGGTGATCGAAAACAGGGATGCGATATCAGAGTTTGCAGGAGGAAGAAAGTACGTTAGCGCATCTTTACCATCGGCATCCGCTGCAGTAACTGCCGCAACAAGGCTCCCGAAAGGGGCGTACTCCATGATTGTACTTTCGTATGGTGTGTTTGTGAAATAAGGATGGTTGTCATTGATGTTGTCGACAACAATTATCAAGAGAATCCGTGTTGCTGCTCCTTCTGAATCGAAGATGTCTATCTCAAGTTCATATCTGTCCTTTCCTTCGTAGTCAAACTTGTCAATTGTTGCATTCACTTTTCCTGATACATTGTCCAATAAAAAGGTAGAATTGGCAGCATTGGGTATCAAATCATATCGCTGTGCAGCATTTGGATTGGTCATCAGGGATGAAACATCAAATACAGGATTGCGAACATCTTCCTCTTCAGTTACATGTATCATCTTGTAACCATTTTTAAGAAGTATTTTCTCCTTGAATTCTGCTTGCCAAGAATTATCCGGAAATAAGGTAAAAATTAGTGTCGATAGTCGCTGTAAATGTATTCAATCTTCAAATCAGGGAAACTTACCATAAATTGCCAAGCAAATGTTTACCGAAAAACTATAGTCATTACTTTTCAGTGAGGAGATTCGTAAGTCACTATAGATACCTGTCTCACAGTTTCGTCCGATGAAGTTGTCCCTACAATAACAGACGTAGTCTGTGGCTTCAGACACACACACACCACTATTCAAGCACTGGACACCTTCACAGTGATCTGAATACAAAAGAGAATGAAAATTCAATCACTCCGTGATATGGTAAGATTATTTTTATATCTAACTGAATATTAGGAAAATTCTGTTCAGGTTTTTCTAAATTAATGTTTGTGTGTGAGACCGACTTTAAAGTACGTTGTGAGAATTCATACCTTCTCTAAAGTTAATATGTGTATTGAGAAAAATATTGTTGCAGACGTAAAATGTCGACGTCTTTTATAAGAACCTTATCGACAAAAATTATAGTTAAGATGTTCATGACTTACCTTCTTGACGTTCTATTCTGCCTATTGTGTAATTAAGCAAACCATTGGTGTCTAGGTTGTCCTTCAGATCCTGAATTGCAGTTTCCTCCTCATTGGTCGTAGACTTGGCGAGTAACACGATGTTTAAAACAACAACGATCGAACCTGGCCTGATGAACACAGACGAAAAATTAAAAAAATATATCTGGGATATCGAGTGACTTTACAAGGCAATCGAACTATCAAATCACCTGGACACATCTGAATTATATTACTAAATTTTTTATACTGTTTATTTATTATTCAATATTTTACAAGATAACTTCAAGCAAGCTAAAATGCAAGGTAGTTGGAAATTTGATAAAATATGTCACATATCTGTACTTACTTAAACTCGATGACTTCAAGCTTCTGAAAAGTGCTGGTATTGACGAATAAAGAGGTTATCTTTAATAAAATCATACAGAATAATACGTTTTAATATATTGACCTTTGGTCTTAAAATTGTAATGGCTGAGTGAGAGGTTGCAATCGCCTCTAGTGGTTTCACGTCTACAGACGTTTGTTCACAAACTAAATCCCGTCAAGGTTCTGTTGGAAAAAAGTTATTCGTTTAATTGACAGCTTTGTAATGTCCCCGATTCTCTTGAACATAAATGCACACACTCCTTATAAGGCAAGTCAATTTGGACAAAAATCAAGCGAATAATAACACACTATGATATTTTGCTTTACTAAGATTGTCATATAATTTTCATGTGTATTACAAGTGATGTGTTCTCCAAAGATAACGAAAACATTGTATATTTATTTAGTTTTTTGATTGGCAAACGGTGCATCCATAAGCACAAGCTGAGTGAAACAAAAGTGACTGTAATTTCACTGTTAAAATATGAGTTTAACTTGAGATGCAAAATATACAAGGAAATATGTGATAATATTTTGTTAATGGTAAATATTACATTAAGTTTTGTGTTGAACACATATTGTCCTTAATGTGAATAGTAATTTTTGTCATTTTTTCCTTGATTTTTGTTTGTGTAAGTCGATGTAAAACCTTTTTGAGTTTTACTAAAACAGAAGATAAAAACTGCATTCATCTGCTAACAGTTATCAAAGCCAAAAACATTTGAGAAATCTTAGGAAGTGCAGTGTCTTTTTAAAATTAATCTGACACATGATTTGTAAACGCAAGGAAACATTCGTCGACATCAATGATCATTTAGATCTTTTTTATCAGTATCAGGTAATGTCGATTTATGTAATATTAATGACGGATTGACCAGGAGACCAATATGCAGTTCTCTTCAAAATGAGTATAGTAGTGTGTTCATATAACACGATTGGAACTAATTTGGGATAATTTGATTTTCATATTTTTCAAATATCTCAAAAGTGTTAGGTACCGTATAGCTGAATGTTGCAATATTGCAACTTACTCATAAAAACAGATGTGTAATGTAAAAAGAAAAACAGATGAGATTTCATTTGAAGATTAAATCGATATTACTTCACCATCCAATTATCCAAAATTAGTTCCAATCGTGTTATATGTAACCAACAAAAATATACCATTGACAAACATGGTACAAACATCCTCTTTTGAAACACTATACTCAGTCTAATTTCTTTTCTTTTTGACATCGCTAAAGTGGGTAAAAACTCAGCACATTAATTTACATCGCCCCAGCAAAGATCACGCTGTGGACAGCTTTGGATTGATTTGATCTTCAGAGAGCTTAAAATTGTCGTGTTTACACTTAAAAATGCAATGTTGTTACAATATACCTGGTGTATAATTTCCGATTCAAGTTGTTTATATCTGGCCGATGTTTTGTCAGTCAAATCGTCTGTAAAGATTGCATCTGCCATCTCGGCTGACAATTTTACGGCTTTAACGGCTGAAAGTAAATTAGAAAAAGAACCATCATAAATAGAACGCTACCACAATGACAATAATTATACTATAACTTTGTAAATACCAGTGAACTTGTGTGACGTCATGCACTCAGATTATTACTGATAATGTATCCGATTACTCAGCTTGTGGCTTAAGATGTTTTCTACAAGTTAACTGGCATCGCGAAAACTGTAACTCTATAGCGATAGTGTACCAATTCCCGGCCCATAATGGATTCAAGCAAACTTTGCATCCCATAATATACTCGTCTCCGCCTCGTACATTATGTTGTGAAAGATTTGCTTCGTCCATTATTGGCCGGGAGGGGGTACATTATTGCTTGAGTATTGTATGAAATAGCACAAATGCAAGAGGTAAACAAAAACAGCCTTATTTTCGATAGGTGCTTTTGCACTTGAAAAATAGAAATTGAATGTATTTGTCACCGCAAATGCTATGAAAGGACAGAATTCCATCACGTCTTTAGTGTAAAAAGATTGTGATCTTACCTGTTTCACATCTTTCACCGATTTTATCTGAAGGACACACACATTGATATCTATCAATACCGGCTACACATGTTGCACCATCGGCGCATGGACTATCATGACAACTGTCGGCCACTTTGTGAAGAAGAAAAAAAAGGAATATCACATCACATTTTATTGTTATTATCGCTACTACTGTTGGTTTTCAGGGCAAAGAATAGTTTTTCAGAACAAGTAGTAACATCGGCTATCATGGTCATATTTATTTAAACTTTATTTGAATACATGCGCGATCTCTTGGACATTCCTCTTGGTACAAAATGATACATAATTTGTTTGGTAAGCTGTAGCTTTATTCTCGTACAAAGGCATGATCTAGTTGGAATTTTGAGTGATTTTGCTTTCTATGTATATTTCTATATATATTTCTATGTGAGTTTAACATTAATTTTAACATTAATTAGACAAAAACACTCAATCGCACATTATTTTAGCACAGCAATGACATGTAAAAAGTAACTGAAAGAGAAATTTAATCCCTCACCGACTTCACAAAGAACACCTGATATACCGCTCGGACATAGGCATTTAAAGTCTCCGTTAGCATTGACACAGGTGGCACCTCTTCCGCAAGGACCACTTTCGCAGTAGTCAGGTCCTCAATGAGTAAAGAAAACAGTTAATATTATTGTCGGAAATTTAATTCTTATTTAAAATTTTCTAAAGGGAAATTAATTTTTCGAAGTTAAAACGGGCAGCTAAAATTCCCCGACTGGTGTTTATGTAAATTGATTTACTCAAAATGTGAGTTGCAAATACAGGTGAATAGTGATGAACGCTCATTTTTATAAATATCCGAGTAAATTTTAGTGAAAAAAAGACATCTTATTGATCATGTAATGTCCTACCTGTTTCTATGGTGTAACGATACGTCTCTGCACTACGTCTCTTTCCAAGTATCGTTTCAATGTCTACCCTACAAGTACTATTTGGCGGTAAATTTATCACCATAGTTGCATTCTTAACGGTCTGTGAATGGCTAAGTTCACACGTCTGTCTCACTTGAAACGCATCATACTCTGTAAAACCCGGATCCCAATAGACTATTGCGCTGCTTCCACCGTCGTAGATTGCGCTAGCTGAGATTGGAGGTTCAGGATCTGCGAAACAATAAACAATATTCCTATTTTAGGAGCCCATACACCCTTAATATTTGGTATGATTGGGAACCTTATTGCGTCACATCCTGTACTTCATTAATTATGCACAAATAAAGCTAGAAGTCTCATTTTTGGCATACATGGATAAATTGGGAACACACGTTCTTGGTAAAATCTCCAAGAGACCGAGACGACCTTTGACCCAGATTTCAAAATATGCCTATAAATAAATTACTACAGGTGCTGTGATAACACCAGTCCCTTTAAATTTGATGGGAACCTAGGTTATGAATTATCACTCTTTTACCTTTTGCCAGAATTTGCAAGTGTTTGGGTCCCGTGAAACTCCTAGCAGCTTTAATTGCTATCGAGATCTATTAACCAGGACTAATATATTTAAGTCAAACATATGTCTATTGGAAGCAGACTAGATAGATCATATTGTGCGTGCAGTGTTCGTATCAACAAATGCATTTTTTAAATATCGAAAGTAAATACGGCCAGGTACGATAAAAAAGTATTGCAAAAGCAGACTAATGTTGTCGGCGCAGCAGTCATTTAGGTAACGGCTACTACCACTGACAGATATTCTATAAAGGTACACAGTTTGTTACCTAGGCCATTCTCCCCCACCCATTACCTGAGTTCAGTTAGTGTAGAACATCTTAAGGTCATTGTCCTCCATCACATTGAATTGAATTAGTCATGTTTACAATAAGCGAAGATATTTTAGAACAGTAATTAGCTTATCAATAGAATTTCTAGATTGTTCTGATACCGTCTGTATATAATCAGTTTTGCATAAATACGGGACTGTGTATTTTTTTCAGTTAAGCTGTTTTGGGATCACTTCATGAGTTTATTCCAAGACTACTTGGGACTTCAAGACCTTCACACTCACACGTTGGATTTGTTCTGTAAACCTAAGTCTGAGTCAAACAGAAAATACTTAATGTAATCTTGTTAATCGCAGAACAAATTTACTATGTTGGAAAAACTCGTCGTAAAGGAATACTATTGACAAACATTACGTAAATAGCCAACGTCAGCATGAACCAATGCGAGTGTGAGGATTGAACTGCCACTTTCAAAACGACTTTGAACAGTGTATTGTTTGACACTCACCATTCTCCAACACTTATTTATAGACAATTTCATAATTTCACAACCATTGTGCACCAACATTCGCCACAGCCCAACAATTAATTATATATATATATATATATATATATATATATATATATATATATATATATATCTTTTGAGTATTTGTGTTTACTCACCCAACAGTACAGCAAGATGATCACTGGTATTGTAGGCATACATGTTACCGACTGCTGTTACAGTAATGCTGTATTCTCCACCAGCTTTCAAGTCATACAGACTCTTTACTACATATGTGTAAGCTACATGCATTCTCTGTCGTTCAGATTTTCCGTTACTAATATCGATAATGAGGTATTGGTCAAAGTGGCTCCAGTATGATTCGTCATTTAGATTCCATGTGATAGTGACAGAAGACGTGGTTGTATTGACGACTTCTGCAGAAATCCGTAACTCTGACAACAGTAAATATAGTAAATTTACTGAATATTGCTTGATCAATCAATCAATGTACGTTTATAAGCGCACAGCTGCAATGGTTACTGCAATATTGCAACTGCAACTTAGCCGGCTATTGAACCACTCTTTTTGGGAGTGGAGATTTAGCCGACTGGTTCTGTCTCAGGCCTCTCAGCTAGGCGACTGATGCCGTATGTTGTGGGTTCGAATCCGATTGAAAACTATCCGTATTTTCTATCCTGGGTCGGTAACACTGCTGGTGGACAGAATTGTCCCCGAGGTTATCGTTCGCCCAGTTAAAGCGATGAAATTCGTTTCTTCGCTTCGATAAAGTGTGTATGTGCGATGTATGATAGTGAGCATGCGTGCGTGAGTGCTTCACGAACTCTACAACGTGTTGAAAGGTCTCAGTCAGAAAAATGTAACAACTTAGCCGGCTATTGAACCACTCTTTTTTGGGAGTGGAGATTTAGCCGACTGGTTCTGTCTCAGGCCTCTCAGCTAGGCGACTGATGCCGTATGTTGTGGGTTCGAATCCGATTGAAAACTATCCGTATTTTCTATCCTGGGTCGGTAACACTGCTGGTGGACAGAATTGTCCCCAAGGTTATCGTTCGCCCAGTTAAAGCGATGAAATTCGTTTCTTCGCTTCGATAAAGTGTGTATGTGCGATGTATGATAGTGAGCATGCGTGCGTGAGTGCTTCACGAACTCTACAACGTGTTGAAAGGTCTCAGTCAGAAAAATGTAACAACTTAGCCGGCTATTGAACCACTCTTTTTTGGGAGTGGAGATTTAGCCGACTGGTTCTGTCTCAGGCCTCTCAGCTAGGCGACTGATGCCGTATGTTGTGGGTTCGAATCCGATTGAAAACTATCCGTATTGGATCTATTGATCAGATGCAACAGCCATCGCGGATAGTAAATGATTGTAAACAAAAAGCATGGATTTGATTAACGCAATGTATTGCAATCTTAAATTAATTGTAACTTTCTAGCACAACCAAACCAGCTTTATGAACTCTAAAGAATCAAATTGTTACAATGTAGAGATGCATAACATCTACTATATAAATTGATTTGACATACCTAAGTTGCAGACTGGGCCTACTCGACCATCCGGACAGTCGCAAACAAACCACTGCTGGAATAATTCTGATCCAGTAATATCCCTCTCGGTTATGGCATTACTCGTGCATTGTTGTGTAAAGTTACACGGCCTACCGTCGCAAAGGTCTGAGAAGAAGCATTACGTCAGTGTAAAGGAGGTTATATCAACATTGACACAAATATTAATGATGCATTTAAGTAATAGATACATACACGCATTCATTAGTGCACATACTTGCACACACACTGACAGCTGTACATAGATACATACATACATAGATACATAGATACATACATACATACATACATACATACATACATACATACATACATACATACATACATACATACATACATACACGTACGTACGAACATACAGACAGACAGACAGACAGACAGACAGACAGACAGACAGACAGACAAACAGACAGACAGACAGACAGACAGGCTTACGGAGAAACACAGATCGGAAAAGACGGAGAGAAACGTAAAAAATATTCAAAGGTTCACTGAATCGCTTAAAGTGAGGCAGCAAGTTGAAAGAGGGTCTTAAGTTGAAAGAGGGTCTTACTACGCACCAGTGAAATTGAAGGACAAAAGCGTGTTCTTAGTATTATGAGCGTAATCGTTGACAGCTGTCAGAGATATTAAGTAAGTTCTCCCAGGCAGCATGTTTTCTATCATGTGAGTCCCTTTATTTTCATCCGGAAGGATAATTGTCTCATTAATATCTGGGAATGCCTCGTAGGACAAAACTAATGAATTGTCCCATATTACATAATATCCATAGTCGTCGTAATACTCTGCGAAATCCCATACCACGTTTACACTGCCTCTTTCATACGAAGTTACCGTCAGGTTCCCGACAATAACTACGGAGAAAAAGAACAACATTTACCATGTAATTCTAATCCATAGATCAACTATTCTTATACAATCACTTTCATTAATCACTCTGACTTGCATTATATGGTTTGATATATTTTTATGATAATAAACTTACTCTAGACAGGGTTCGAAATTTATTTTTTTCTTTGGTGGTCAAGGTTGACCACCAGATTCAAAATTTGGTGGTCAATAGTCAAATGTTGGTGGTCCAAAAAATACATCAGTCACTATCAATATCAGAGTCTAATTCGCGTGGAGGCCGAGGTCCATAGGGCTGGATAGTGGGCCGACGTCTTGTTCTGGCACCATACCACCACATTTGTAGAGCTGGATGAGGGTTGAAATCTCTCAGTGGAGGCCCTGTCAGCTTGATTCTCATGAGCTCATTGAGTGTTTGCGTTGTTAAGTTACACCTCCAGTCCGTTTTTATCTTCCCCATGACTGAGAATCCCCTTTCACACTCACTTGTGTGAATTGGGATGAGAAGAATTATCTTGACAAGGGTAAGTATATTTGTTAAGTTATCTGACTGCTGTAGGAGGAGCCTCTGCCAAAAGTAAAGGTAAGTCAGATCGGGTTGATTGATGATTGTGTTCAGTGCAGTTAACTTTAGTTCCCTCCACTCTATTACAGTGTTTCCAACTTCACATCCTTCCCTCTGCAGCAACACCTGGAAGTGTTCCGCTAGATGCTGAACTTCATTATTTCCGTATGTGTTAAGGGCATCATCTTCATTTACTGGCCAATTTGCTGGATTAAAAATTCTGGCCATGTTCAAGATTTCATTATTTTCGAATGACTGAAATCTTTGTTGTAATTGGTCCACGGTATTTTGAAGTAACTGTACTTTGTCACCATTGACAGTTTCATCATAGTCCTGTCTTGGCTGAGTTTGACCCCGTTCAGCAGCTAACTCCATACCTTTGAAAGTCACTTTGATGCCATCCTCATCCACTTCAGCCAGACCATTGAACTCGATTTCTTGAGGGCCAGGGTTTGTCATGAGTTCCCTCAGGCTAGTTAGTGCAACATGGAAACAGGTCTGCACTGTTTCAACAGAAGTGTTGTTCTTCTGGAAAGTCAGTGACAGGCGAGACAATATTCTGTAAATATCCATCATCACATACAGAGATTTCACGAACCGATATGACTTTAACTGTCTCACAAATCCTCTGGCTTTATTTTTGGCATCTGTTGACTGACCTGTCAAAGCTACCTGTTCAAGATGCGTAACCATAGGCACATAATTTTTCGTCACGTTGATTACCGCACGTTCATGATGTCCAATCCATCTCGTGCCGACCACATTCGAAGGTTTATACACCCTCTGATTCCGTCGCGTCGCCGGTTATCTGTAAATTTGTCCAATTCAATGGAGAATTTGTGTAAAACTTGTACACGTGAATGAAGAAATCCTCTAATCCTCTAAAAAACTGAGATCGCTGTAACGCTGTCTTGATCGCAAGCTCGAGTCTGTGGGCTACACAGTGTATAGACACGAGGTAGGGAACATCATTACGTATGCGAGTTGCAACTCCGCGATTCTCGCCAAAATTAACGGCAGCTCCATCGGCGCCAAAGCCAACAATCCTACCTCTCCACTGTTGTTGATCCAAATCAAGCTCTCGATCGAATGCCCGATCAATAGATTGTAGGATACCCTCACTGGTTGCTCGTTCCAATTGCTGCAGCGACAGATACACGGTGAGGGGAAGACCATTGTCAATCAAACGTAGATACAACACTTCCTGGTCGACTACAGAAACATCGGTCGCAGAATCGATCAAAATCGAAAATAGACGGCTGTTATTTACTTTATCTTTCAACTGCTCCTTCAAAATTTCAGCGATATAATGAATGAAAGTTTGAGCTTGCTTATCATTTCTGTACGTTGTACCCAAGTTGACATCATTACACTCCTGAAGTTCACACAATCCAGCAAAATCGGAGAACGGTCGTTCTGCAACTGCGAGGTAATATGCAGTCCGAAACACTTTTTCCAATTTAAGCACCTGGTCTTTTTCTGCGTTTATGAAACATCTTTGCATCGGCGTACTTTGATCGCCTGCTAAACTTTGAACTCGATAGGCTCCGGTCGCTTTCTTATGTGACTCACTTCTCTCGTGTTTTTGTAGGGTGAATATTCGGAAATTCGAGCATCCACGGTGGAATGCATTGTCGGTATCTCGGCTGTACTCACGGCAATACGAGCAAAACATGACACTTTTTCCATCATCATATTGTAGCCATGGTCGACCACTTTTCCATTTATCACAGAACTTTCTCACAACTTTCTGCTTTTTTGAAGACGGTACATTCGCTGCTTGAACTTCGCTACTTATTGTCTGGCATTTGTCGATGTCAACATCGCCCTTTGAGCATGAGCTCGCCGATGTTTCTGTCAAAGTCTTTTTCTGACTGGAATCAGCATTGACTAAAGTGTTGCCTCATCAGTTTCCGCAGTTCTTTTTTTGAAGCCAAAGTTGAAGAGGGTACTGGTCATATTTGCATTTAAATGCCCAGCGGGAGAGTTGACCTGAAATCGCTGCACAAAGCAAATACCTCAGACTGTTTTCAGTGCATTGGGTCGAGTGCCGTGCCTCGTGTTGGCCAGTCGGAGTCGGTACATTATATAACTCCTCAGGGAGATTGCTTTCAAACCAAAACTCAAAATATAATGTGTGATGTTTGTGTAACCCTGTAGCATGGCCATAATGTTGCTATGGGAAGAATTTCACCTGCAGTATACATGTTTATTGTTGAAATCAAGTATATGACTATATATATATATGTATATATATATATATATATATATATATTAGGTTGGTCTCCTTAGACCTGCAAATTCCACATGAATGCCAATTTATGTTTATCATTAGGAGTCATGACAAATGCTTGACCTGTTGCGGAGAAACGCAAAATAAAGGCTTTGGACTCACAACGCAGAAAAAGAAACAAAAAAAGCTGTTATGACATAACACACAACTACGTCTGGCTTTTCAGCCTTACATAAACTGAATGCTTGCACACAATTTTCTTTCAATTTTTATATCCTGCATATGCTAAATTGGTCAACACAATATGAATACATATAATTGCTAACCATGACAGTCTGACCCGCTGCCGTGTCCGGAGTAGCCATTGTTACACATACATGAGTACCCGCGTCCATTATAGTTGATACACTGGGCGTTTACGTCACATGGATTATCTTCTTCACATTCGTTAATATCTTCGCATGTTCCATTTTCGGCCATTCTGTACCCATTATGACACCTGCACTCATAGGATCCGTGCGTGTCCTGACAATATGAACCTTGACTGTAGCATGTGTGGATGTTACGTCTACATTCATCGATATCTGTAAATTGCATGAAAAGGAAACATTACTATGAAATCCTTCTGTCACGCTTTAGGCATGGACGCATTTTAGATTTATTTAAACATTTATTCAAAGGATTTCAATCACAGAAAAATAGACATTCGGTATTCGGGTAGTATCTGTCTCTTTTTTATCATAGTGATAGTATGACTCTAAAAAGCAAGTTCCCTTCTTCCAATTTTGATTCACAGATAGCTATGTTTCCAGCAAATTTCTTATTATCTTCAATGTTGGCAATTGATCTGCTAGACGATATAACTACGGGTTAAAAAGTACTGGATCCTTCCAGCAAATCAAAAAAGAAATATTTTGCCATGTAATTGTTCGGTTAAGGTCACTGCTGGGAAACAAAATATGAAAAAGAGTTAAAATCAGTAATATCTTATTCTCATGACAAAAGTTCAGAAACAAAACGTCCCGCTCTACCTCATGTGACGAGAAGTTTGTTACTTTTTTAACGGTTCTATTTGTTTGACTTCTGGTTATTAAATTCTTGCAGTTTCATCTTTTGGTCAAATAAAGTATCGACACTGGTAGATATGTCATCGATTCGAACATGCCTGTTTTTCAATTCAAGTAGAACAAGAATACCTAGGGGTTGTTGCACTATCACACCATAAATCATTGTTACACAGTTTTACACTATTCAACCGGCTACGTCTCGCTAAGCAAATTCACCACATTAAACTTATACCATACTTATCCGGAACGTAGAAACAAACACTTCACACATACAATTGAATAGCTCATATGAGACTGTTGTCACTTCTAATATTATATGTCGTGTACATTTGTTACCTTTTTCATTTTAACTGTTGCAGACATTACAATAAAAGTATTTTGTTTCTGCAATGTAGCTCACCTGCGGTAAGGCGTTATCATATTATAGCGAGATTATAAACAGTGTCATGAGACGTTTGGCAGCGTATTAACGACATTTCTTTGAAAAACAAGCCATTTGACAGAAAAAAATATCAAACGGATGCATGATATCCCTTAAATTATACTAATAATTGCCGGAACGGTTTTACATCGACGACCAAATATCGCAATTAATAACCTGCAAATAATAGCGAGCGCCGCCTTAGGCTGTTCGCGTTGCAATCACTTTAGATCATTTGTATACAATGTAAGGAATAGGATGGAATCTTTGCATTTTCGATTTTGGAAAGTGTGCACTTCCAGTCCTCACATTTAGGCGGTCATTTCGATTTTTAAAAAGTGATATCAAAGTTGTCATCAACCACAAACCGATTATCGGTTTAGCTGACAAGGGAATTTCTCTGTTCTAAAGACAGGAGTAAATTAAGTTAAAAAATAATTACTTACGATCATTTTTGAATTGACAGCCTCATTAGATTGCAGCTGTGTGCCGCCATTTCGATACAAGCCAACTTTAGCACCGGTGACAAAAGCCAACGACTCAAGCGGCGCGCTAATATCTTAAAAGAAGCTGGAGTAGACTTATTAATTACATATGTCGGGACAATTCTTCTAAATTGCTTACAGCTGGAGAAGTTTTGGGGGCTAGAATTAAATCTTTAATATACTAATATACAAGTCTGAAAAAATCTGACGATAGCATAGTGCAAGTGTCATTTTTGAATAGTGACCTGTCACTGCCAATTGACAGTCCATTTTCAATCTGTTTTATACGTCAGCTTGTAACTCGACCATACAGTGGTATTATAGTGAAATCAATTTTGATTTATCACTGACTGAAGATTCTTCAACAACTCTGTCTTACCATTACATGATCCGTACATTCCACTGCCTTCAAATCCATCCTTACAAACGCATGAGAATGACCCATTCGTGTTGTGGCAATATGCGTCGTGATCACAGACAAGTGGTTCCAAACATTCGTTAACATCTGGAATGCAATAAATATACGTCATCAAAAGAACTGTTCTTAAAGCTATACATGTATTACTGAAATTCTAATCGAATACATCGATACACGATAAATAAAATGGTTTTGGTTTAGTAACAGAGTACAATATGTTCGTGGAAAAATATGTCTGGATAACAAAAGGCCTTTATGTAGCATAGATTAAGAACTGGATTAAATTTACTTTGCTTGGTTGTAAATAAGGGGCCGTGCTTATAAAAACACTGTTTTCAAAAGTAACATTAAGTAAACTTGGCTATAATAAGTGAATAATACACCAACCATATTGACATCTGTCTCCTCTCTTCCTGGAGGACAATGGCAAACAAACGCATCATGCGTGCTGTTACAGGTTGCACCCCATTGGCAAGGATTGTTGACGCATTGATCTAGGTTAACAAACAAAAAAATAAAACAAAACCAAAAAATCATCAACTTTTGGAAATCATTAACTCTATTAAAGAGATATCTAAGAGCATCTGGTAATCCCTTGCAACATACACAATATTGAACTTCGTATGACTGTCATACGTAGACGGTTAGTGTTCATCAGTATGTCCGTAATTAATATCACGCCAATTTGGAAAGATTATGACACCATTCCCGGGCTTACTCGGAATTGTATCAGTTCGGCTATTTGGGCGACGATGACGCTAAGGTGTAAGTGAAAATAAGGGTGAAATGTCACTTGCCGCATGTACATATCATCATTTAACAAGCCAAAACTGTTTCCATTACAAATAAAGAAAGCCCTAGCAAGCATATCACATACGATCTTATATTTAGCCGACACGGAGATGTTAGTTCTTTAAAATGTATGGTATCGTTTACGAGATAGTATAATTTTGCTGTGTATTTTAAGGTAGAATGCACCTTGGGAATGCATATGCGTACTCTAAATCTTCTACAATTCTTTTCTTAATATATCACTTGTTGGGGATTTATTTTTAAGGTCTTGATGCAAGAAAACTTTCCATCGTCTTAGTTTTTCGAAAATCGAAAATTTAATTTTTCGCCATAGACTTAACAAATGGATGGCGGCCATTTAGAATTTTAAATATCGTTAAATTTTGGGTAATTTTTTCTGTAGCACCTAAAGTTGCACGGTGACCCCGATTTTAATTATTGATGTTGACAGAGAATGGTTGAAACAAGTGTATTTTCAAAAAGAATAGCAGATTAACTTACATTTGCAGATTAAACCAACATTACTACACTATCCAATTATCCAAAAATTAGTTCAAAGATTCCTCTAGGAAACTTTGAGTAAAAGTTTAAGTCTTTCATTTCGAAGCGCATACTACCTTCCTGAAATCATGAACAATGATTAAAACTACCTTTTTACCAAGACTTTGAGAAATTTTCTTTTAATTTAGTTAACATCGTGAAAAATATTATTTTGACACACCTGTTGTGTTCAGAATATACTCTACACTGCTTAGATCACCGCTGATCGCCATAAAAGACAAGGTGTATGTGTAATTGGGCAACAAGTCGTTGATCGCTGTACCAGCGACTGTCTTTGCCTTGTATTCTTCAGAAGTCGGCCAATAGCTTATTTGAATCCCAGTGTACATTGCGTCATCAGCAAAATTCATAATGCTTGTAATGCTAGTCGACGATAGATAATACACCGACACGTTCAGCGGAGGCTCAGGAACTGAAAAGAATAAGACATGTATATTGTTTACCAATACTTCTTTGTCATGTATGTCAGACGTTTTGGCATCTTCGATCGAGTCGAAATACCTTTAGCAGATAACTTATGCTTATCGATGACCAAAGCTGAGAAGCCATCACGTCAGTTATGGGATGTCACCATGGCGGCAATCGTTGTATCCCGAAAGTTGATGCCAGTATACAGTTGTTCATTATTTCAATTTTACGCTGTGGCAAATGTATGATTGCACTTACTTTCTTGTAGTTTTATGTAAAACCTATTCGTTTCGTCAACTGATATGACGAAAACGACATATCAAAATCGATTAGTGTTTCAAAGTAACGATAAGTCATGTACCGGTTCGGATGTGTAAATAATTGCTTGCCATCGTCCGAGAGAGACTACTTGTTGACGCCGTGGCTCGAATAGTGTACATTGTCCCTGGCCTCAGTCCAAGTAAAACCACAGACCTGCATTCGAAGCAACTTGTGGATCTTATATCACCTGCTTCATAAGTAACATCAAATTGATAATCTGTCCAGTTCCACCATGATTGTTCAGTCAAGTTCCATGCCACACTGATAAATCTAGATTCACGATGCACCAGATACAACGCTATGTCCCGAGTGTAATCTAGATTTAAAAGAAATGGCGATTAAAAATAATTTAAACGTGTCAAACATGACGAACATACCATTTTGATCCAAGTGTATAGATTTGGTATCAATATTAAAACCGCTGATCTCGATCGCTGCTATGATACTAATAAAGAACCTCTTGAGTGATATTAGCCACTGCCGACGATACTTGAATATTTAAACATTTAGCTCTACTGTTCTAAAATCAACATATTGTCAGCGATAATCATCAATCAAAAACAGACGAGTTTTTTTGCCTTATTTATAATTGCATTGTATAAAACAATCTTTTAGAATAAGCACATAAAAACCGCTAATACCTGGTGTACTGTAGATTGGTGAAGATGTACTCAAGGTTACATCGTAATTGTCCGTAAAGTCCCCTAAAATAAATCATAGAAATGAATGTTACTTTTCAAGAAAAATACGGTTTATTCAAGGCTGTTTAACTGACAACTAAGTGCACATTTTACCAGTCCGGGAACTGCGTAGACAAAATATTGTAAACATGACTAACATTTACCAGATATACTTTTTTTTCAAAACGATGCCAAATAGCGTATGCTAATCTCGGCACAGTTTTGGCATGGGGTGAAAAGACTTCCGTCATTTTGGTGACTACAAACATTTCAAAATCACTAAATATGTATTAAAAATCCACTTCTGTAATGTTCAGAGTACTAATAATCAGAACTGTAGGCATACCAAAGCTAAAAATTTTGTTATGTGCTAGAAATCAACGGAAAATCTGGTCTTAGCTGAGTAGCTGTTTCACACTGGCCGCCACACTGGTTTCTGCTTGTCACTTAGCAGCAGCCTTGTTTGAGGTCATAGGAAAAAAGTGATGAACAAAGTACTATACACAGTAAAGGTTTAATCTAATTTACTATATTTGTAAGTTCCCGTACTGTTTTCGATGTATACGAAGTATCTTGAAGAATGCATTCAAGATATTTTAAAACTCCTATTCATTAACAACATAAAATACAATAAAACCAGCCTTTTTGCATCAACTTTGCTCGGTAGTGCGCCCTCATAAATACTGATCGATCCCTCATGCATATCCTTACACCTTCCTGCATGCTTATCTACACCAACGCAGTGTGTATCAAGATCATTCACGTTTTGGTATTTTCATAGTAACTCTCCACACTTTCAGAGAGTTTATGTAAGTTCATAGTGCATTACCTATTGCGATGTCAGCAGCAGGTTTTCTTCTTGTCCATGGCATGATAGGCGAAGTTCATACCACGATTAGTATATGCATATATCCAGACAAATAGTACGGCCCAACGACGAGAATTTTTTTTTTACCGAAAAAATCGTTTGATATTAGACGTATGGTCAAAATACCGACACAGGAATATCTATTTATTTGGTGTTCCAAACTTTGATTGGTATATACACAGTTGTTCCCAAGTCGTTCAACTCGAGTGCAGAACTTTTTGCAATTTTGCCCAGGTAACCACTTTTGGTTTAAGTAAGACATTTTTTCTTCCATAAAGTACTGTCGTTAAATGCGTGTTTGTACGTGATTTATGGTAGCTAGGATTGCCATCGCAGAGTGTGTGATCACCAGGCATGTTTCAAGCTGTCTTCCTGTGATTGCTAAATGGGTCGTTAGACAGCAACAGCTTGCCGCCCCTCCCATACCGCGCTACCCTAACATGAGAAAAATAACATTTGCTATACGCCATTATTGGATAGCTCGGTACAACACTGAGGCAGATGCTAAATTCTCTTACGATTGCGATCACAGATCTTTGTGAGTAAATCAGAATCGAACAGATCATTGGTTACTTTGTCGGCAGGATAGAGAATAATTCTACCCGTCAATACTTTCCGTCAGGATAGAACGAACGCACAATACTGCGTCTCCGATCCAGGCTTTTCTGAAAAGACCTGAGTATGACGCAATCTTCTGTAAGACAATTTCTACGTACCTGTTCTTATCGTATGGCGATACTTTTCTCCACTCCGCCTATTCCCACTTATTGTCTCAATATCTAACCAACACGTGCTATTTGGTGGCAAATTTGCCATTACTGTGAAATTCTCGGCTGTCTGCAACTGGCCAAGTTCACCGTCTGTCTTACTTCAAAGTTGTCATATTCGGTAAATCCCGGATTCCAATAAACTATTGCGTCACTGCCACCATCATACATCTCGCTAGCTGATACCGGGGGCTGAGGTGCTACGAGAGAATAATGACAACATTAATGTATTTCTAACAAATCATGCGAGACTGTTCCAGTAAACCGGAAGTATGCGAAATACTATCATCAAAACTTGAAGCCAACTTTGAGGTTAAAGGTATACTGTCACCTGTTCCAATTTTGCCACAGTTACCATGGGGAGAGAAAATCTAACCAATCACAGATTTTAAGCGGGTGGCCGCTTTTTAAAAACAGCGCCCTCACATTGGCTTTTCCAATACCAAGGAACGCCCCTTTGATCATAAATGGGCATATTTAGGTTACAGGTGACTGTATACCTTTAATATCATGTGAATAATACACAATAGGACTACAAAGACACTAAGCCCTAAATTTGTTTTTTAAAAAGCTTTAGGCTTGTTTCTTATATCAATTTGCATGAAGCTGTGCTGTAAATTAACACAAACATTTAAGACGCATATTTTTGTCCGTTTACTCTGTGATATTAACAGAAAATGTTTTAGCCCCATTTGTTTTTGAGTTTCCCTGTTATGCGAATGCTGTTTTTGCCAAGGACATTACGATTGATGTATATTCAATATCGTTTTACCGTTACTTACAACAATTTATTAAAATCAGTATACATAAATATTTAGAATGTCTATGTTCTAAAGTGTCAATGAGATCGTATCGTATCGCACTCTTATTTGAGTGACGTTTTTCATCAAATTTCATCAAACACCCGTAATGCCAGTCATGGAAATTTGTGTGTTCCAAAATTTAAGACTACCACAGGTCAAAAGTCTTTCTCTTTTCGTGCTGCAAGTACTTGGAATACAATTCCCCCTGCGATTAGAAATACCTCAACTTTAGCCACTTTCAAAGTAAAGTTGCGAGATTATCTTATGACGAAGTTTACAAATGAGGGTTCAGATTTAGATTAATTTATTTCTTTTTGTTGCAATGAAGATGTTACTCATCCTTTTTTGAACACTTGCTGTATTTACATGTACATTGTATTTGCTATTTATACGCATGTACTTTTTTTTCGAGCTCACAGAGGGCTCTGATGTAAATTACAATTTGTTTTGTAACTCAGATTACCCTCTTTAAATAAAGTCTAATAATAATAATAATAATAATAATAATAATAATAATAATAATAATAATAATAATGGGAAACGGTGTCTCTGTGCACTAATCTTCAATCTTGCCCGACATTTCGATGCAACTTCCATGCATTCCAAATTAACTCAAAAACATACATGACATTTCGATATCTTCCACATTTGCAATTATGTCGCGATCTTCTTGGTGTTTTGTTAAGCTTCCTTAGGCTATGAAAATGTGTGTATCAGCAATGTAAGTTTGTGTCTATAGTGACAGTCAATTTGTTAAAAAGTGGGTGTTTAAGGTAAGCAAGCTAAAATGCAACGTTCTGCAGCTTTTCTGTTAACTCACCTAATTGGACAACAGTCGAATTACTTGTGTTGTACGAATGCATTAAGCCAATCGCTATGACAGTGATGATGTACTCTGTCCCTGGTTTTAAACCAGATAAAATCTGTGAAGACTGTGTACTTGATACATATTTCCTCTGAAAGTCTGATTTACCGTCATCGACGTCAATAATGATGAAATCGTCGAATCTGCTCCAGTAATTATCGTCCGTTAGATGCCATTGAATATTTATAGATGTGGCTGTTACGTTGATAACTTCTATAACGATGAGTAGTTCTGGAGAAATGAAACACTTTTCTTTTATCACAGAAAAACACTCCATAGTTGACAACAAGTACCCATACAGCCTTTGTTTGGGTGCATTAACTTTGCGATTATTTCAAAAAAGATTAACAGTTATATTGTTATTGTTGCATTTTGCCAACGACACGAATAATGTCTATCTTGTATATGACAATTAGATCACCAAATACCTGTATTCGTGGACAAATTGATGTATGTTTATACATTAAGTCTTGCTTGTGTGATCTATACCTCAATTGATAGGTTGAATATTTCAGAACTCAGAACATTTTGGGAGAAAATTTAGTGTAGCTATCTATATCACTTTACTCGACGGAAAGACCCTAAACAGTTTTATAGTTTTAGAATGGCATGAAATCATCTTTAAAAGGAACCGTTACTAGTAGGTTTATAAGATTTTAAAAAATGTATGAGCAACTATCTTTTGAACTGGCGTTGACATGACCGTTTCGCGTGTGATCTGATCAGTATTTACATCTCGATACTTCTTAACTATACAGATGTGAAAGCATTTCAAATAAATCACAATATTAATGTACCTTCATCGCAAACACTTCCCGCTAAACCAAGTGGACAACTGCAAACAAACCATTCACCAAACTCTTCGGACCCATTTCTGTTTCTCTCGATGATAGCGTGACTGGCACATTGGTTTGTTGATTGGCAAGGGTTGTCGACGCAGAGGTCTACAAATGTAAGAATGCACTGTTACATTGATGTAAATATAATGACAGAATACACAATTCTATTTAACAAATGGAAAGTTTCAGGCAATGTGTAATGATCGTATATGCTACCAGTCAAGTTTTGAATCAAGAATTGTGCGCAGATCTAGACGTAATGAATGGGATAGGTAAAAATTGTGTTTTTCGCCAAAGGTTATCGCAAATCAATAACAAATACTCGGTGACTCAGTTCTCTCCGATCACAATAATTTTCCTCTACAAACTTACACAACTTCCTATCTACTTGTTGCCTACTTTCGTCCTTTGTTTTTACAATATTTCCTACAAGATTTATACATGTACACGCATTCGTAATCAAGAAATCATAGGTCTAAGTAAGACATGTTACGTGCAGAGAAAACGAACAAAAGGGTGAACTCAGCAGTTTCCGTTTAAACAAAATTTATTACGAAACAAAACTAATTGCTAAGTTAGGGACAGAGTACAAGCTTTAAAAGTGTACAGACTACTTATCTCAGCTGGGACGGCAAAGCTCCAGTCTCAGAGTTGTAACAGTCAGTTGGATGAATGAACAGTCCTTTGGCTTGCAGGCTTGAAGCTGCACAAAGACCACAGTATAAATCCAGCGTTGACAGTGAAGGTCTTGGAAAGTCTTGAGAATGACTACTGCTGGAGTTTAGTAACACACAAGAGACACGATCCCAAAAGTCTGACTGGAAGCTGTGCACGTCCCTTTTATAAAGGCATATAAGAACAATCTAGAACTTTTATTGACATGCTAATTACTGTTCTAAAATTATCTCCCTTACACAACTAATCAACTTTCCAGAACATTCCAAACATGACTAATTGAATTCAAGGTTGTGAGGTCATCAAGGGCAGTGACCTTGAGAATGTTCTAGACTAATTGAACTCAGGTCATGATGAGTGTGGGGGGAATGACCTACATAACACACCCCCTCTTCAAAAAAAGAAAATTTTCAAAGAAAAATCTTTCTTTTACAAATGTAATCTTGAAAAGGATTTAAGTACTCAAATTTTGTTTTACTCTAAAGTAAAGTTTCTTGAAAGTGAACAACAATAAAATTTCTTGAAAGTGAACAACAATAAACTCTAAATACGAGAGAGACAGTCTGCAATTAAATTGTCTCTGCCTTTGATATGTCTAATGTCAAGATTAAACTCCTGTAACATTAAACTCCATCTTAGCAATCTCTGATTTTTGCCTTTAAATTTCTGCAGAAAAACAAGAGGGTTGTGATCAATATAAACCACTATTGGCTGATTTGAAGAAGTAACATAAACTTCAAAATGCTGTAAAGCTAATATCAAAGATAAACACTCTTTTTCAATTGTAGAGTAGTTTCTCTGGGATTTGTTAAATTTGCGTGAAAAATAGCAAACAGGATGATCTATACCATGACTATCCTCTTGCAATTTGGTATTGGAAAACTTGAAATGGCACTGAATTTGGCATAAAGTATGCATGGCAAAGTCCGGTTATTTGTATTGAGTTCTATAAAGTCATTGTTCGGCAAATACTTGGCTTCCTCCTGGAGATATTCCGCTTTCAGTCTGTCTGGATGTTGTTCCACTGGATTACTGTCGCAGACATCTTCGTTGTGATAGGTGATGTTTGTCCTCGTTGGAATATCTTGGAACAAATGTTCATGGATTGGTTCTTTCAGCTGTTGTTGTTGTTCTGGCTGGAGGTGTGCCAACTTTGTAGACTCCAGCTTCTCCAGGATTTCTGAGTTCTGAAGCTTGACCGAGCCCAGCTTTGAGTTTAGAGTATTATCACTCAAGTCAGTTTCAGTATCACTATCTTCATAATGGTTGAACTGACTGCACTGACAGGCTGAGTTATAGTAGGATTATCCCTATCCAAATATGGCTTAAGCATATTTATGTGACATAGCTGTTTTTTGTTTTCGCCTGTCAGGTGTTATTATGATGTAATTTAAATCACTCAATTTCTTATCAATTAGGTATGGCCCAAAGTAACGAGCATGGAGTGGTTTGCCAGGAATTGGAAGTAGAACAAGAACCTTTTGACCTAGTTCAAACTTCCGTTTTGAGGTGCTTTTATCATATCTGGTTTTCATTGACTGCTGAGATGACTCAAGATTTTCTCTGGCTAATTCACATGCTTTAGAGAGTTTTGTACGAAAATCTGACACATATTGCAAAATATTCAGACAATCATCGTCGTCAGACAGGAATTTCTCTTTAACGAGCTTAAGTGGGCCACGGACTGTATGTCCAAATACAAGCTCAAATGGGCTAAAACCAAGAGACTCTTGAATTGACTCTCTAACAGCAAAGAGCAAAAAATGAATTCCTTCATCCCACTGCTTCTCTGTGTCAAAACAGTAGGTCCTAATCATGTTTTTCAAAGTTTGATGAAATCGCTCAAGAGCACCCTGACTTTCTGGATGATAGGCGGATGACCTATACTGTTTAATGCCTAGCTGATCCATTACTTGTTGAAAAATACCAGACATAAAGTTGGAGCCTTGATCGGACTGGACACATTTAGGGAGGCATAAAGTGAAAAATTTGACTAAAGCTCTCACTATAGTCTTTGTCTTTATGTTTCTCAGTGGTATGGCTTCTGGGAACCGAGTTGATGTACACATAATTGTCAACATGTACTCATTTCCTGATCTTGTTTTTGGTAGGGGCCCAACACAGTCTATTAGTATCCTACTAAATGGTTCTTGAAATGCAGGAATTGGCTGTAAAGGGGCCTTTGGAATGGTCTGATTCGGCTTTCCTACCATTTGACATGTGTGACAAGTTTTACAGAAATGTGCTACATCCTGCCTGAGATTAGGCCAATAAAAGTGACTGAGAATTTTATGATAAGTTTTCCTGACTCCTAAGTGACCAGCCCAGGGCGTTTCATGGGCCAGGCGCATATTTCAGCACGATAGGGCTTTGGAACCACAATTTGATGTTTTATAGCCAATCGTCATCAACCAAGACATCTGGAGGTCTCCATTTACGCATGAGAATACCAGATTTTGTATAATAGGAAACAGAGCTATCTGAAGTTTTACCTTCATCATCTACCCTGTCAAACAAAGACAAAATATCTGGGTCTTTGTGTTGTTCTGCAATGAGATTTGATCTAGAAAATGTCTGACTTTGGTCAGCAGAAGTTTTACTGGAAGTTTCAAATCCACGAGGGATAACGGAATGATCCGTGTCAAACACCTGACTGAGAAAGGTGTCATTTAAGTCAACATCTGTGACATTATTTTTGAGAGTATTTTGATTCTCAGAAGTTTTCTTTGACATGGCTCGAGTAATGGCACATGAAGGAAATAATAGGGTATCTCTTGTTCATTGGCTCTGGATCCTGATCTAAACTAGGATTATCAGTCACAAGTGGATTAGTAATGACCTTGTCCCCAGCAAGGTCGTTTCCAAGAAGAAGGTGAATCCCTTCAAAAGGCAAAAAAGGCCTAATACCTAAAGTCACAGGTCCAGAAACAAAGTCCGAAGACAAATAGACATTATGGAGAGGAACAGGAATGTAGTCATTACAATCTACCCCCTTAATAAGAACTTTAGAACCTGAAAATGACTTTTCAGAAAACGGCAGGGTATCTGCCAACAAAAGAGACTGGGAAGCCCCGGTATCTCTTAAAATTTTGACAGGGGTAGCGGAAGAGAAATCACTAGAAAGTGATATAAAACCATTATGAATAAATGGCTCGAAAATACCCATAATGCTATCTTGAGAAGAATTGACCTTGACCTCATTAATTGGGGATAAGAGGGGTTTAACCTCAGAAAATGTGTTGCACACATTATTAGACTCTATTGAGTTGATGAAGAAATAAAGCCGGTTGGCTTAGATCCACTTTGACCACTTTGACCTTCACGTTTTCTTTTCAATTTGAAACACTCTGACATTAAATGGCCGTCCTTTCTTGCAATAATTACAAGAAAGTGTACCGAACTGTTTGTCAGAAGGAGATTGAGACTTGGGATCTGATGATGTGGGAGTGTTACTTGAACTCTGTGAACTGTTGTCATTTGATTTTCTACTGTCCTTTGAAAAATTCTTGGATGAAAAGGAGGAGTTAAATTTACCTGCATTGTTTCTGTAGGAAAAGGACTGGGATGGTTTGCTGAGAATGAAGATTTGTGGGTCAATGAATAATCATCGGCCAAACGTGCAGCAACCTCTAATGTATCTGCCTTTTGTTCATTGATAAACGTCTTGATGTCACTCCGGATGCACCTTTTAAATTCCTCAATCAAAACGAGCTGTCGTAATTTGTCATAATTCTGACTGACCTTTTCAGAAGAACACCAACGATCAAACAGTTGTTCTTTTGTTCGAGCAATTCAACATAGTTTGATCTTTCACCTTCTCACAATCCCTAAATTTCTGACGGTAAGCTTCAGGCACCAATCATAGCCCTTGAGAATTAATTCCTTTACAGAATCATAATTTGAAGCCTGCTCTACTGACAACTGAATGTAAATTTCTCTGGCTTTACCCACCAAAGCACTCTGCAAAAGCATAGACCAGGACTCCTTAGGCCAATTCAGACTCTGAGCAATTTTTCTCAAAATGAAGGAAATATTTATCAACATCCTTTTCTTGGAAAGGGGGAACTAACCTGAAATGCTTAGTGATGTCAAACTTGTCTGAAGGAAGAATTTCCTGACTGTCCAAGCTCTAAACGTTTCATTTCTAATCTTTCCTGCCTGTCTTTCTCTCTCTGTCTTTCTTCCATTTCTAATTGCATTTGTATTTTTTCTTTTCTAATGCCTGTCTCTTTTTCCATTTGTAATTCTAGTTTCTTGATCTCCAAATTTGTCTGCAATTCTAATTCTAATTTTCTGAGTTCAGAGGTAGACTCGGGCTCATAATCTTTCAAGGTGGATTCCTCAAATTGGCCTAAATTAACTAATGTTTTGCAATGCGGTACTGTATTTCCCTCTTGCGCATAGATCTTTTGACTTCTACTTTAAGGAAATTGGCCAGTGTTATGAGGTCATCTTTTCTGAGGGAATCAAATGTGTCCTGATCAAGGTCATCCATTTCCTCTGGTTTAAATTCCGCCATGATTAAATTTCGCTGAGTTCACAGAATACTGTAGTTTTTAAAAAGGCAGGCAAAATGTTGTCAAACGGCTCAAAATATTCGTATCCCGGACAAGCCCCCAATTTGTTACGTGCAGAGAAAACGAACAAAAGGGTGAACTCAGCAGTTTCCGTTTAAACAAAATTTATTACGAAAACAAACATAATTGCTAAGTTAGGGACAGAGTACAAGCTTTAAAAGTGTACAGACTACTTATCTCAGCTGGGACGGCAAAGCTCCAGTCTCAGAGTTGTAACAGTCAGTTGGATGAATGAACAGTCCTTTGGCTTGCAGGCTTGAAGCTGCACAAAGACCACAGTATAAATCCAGCGTTGACAGTGAAGGTCTTGGAAAGTCTTGAGAATGACTACTGCTGGAGTTTAGTAACACACAAGAGACACGATCCCAAAAGTCTGACTGGAAGCTGTGCACGTCCCTTTTATAAAGGCATATAAGAACAATCTAGAACTTTTATTGACATGCTAATTACTGTTCTAAAATTATCTCCCTTACACAACTAATCAACTTTCCAGAACATTCCAAACATGACTAATTGAATTCAAGGTTGTGAGGTCATCAAGGGCAGTGACCTTGAGAATGTTCTAGACTAATTGAACTCAGGTCATGATGAGTGTGGGGGGAATGACCTACATAACAGACACAAGTTGACAAAGTTTACCAAAAGAAACGCATCAGATACATGGTTTAGAATAATCAAATATACAGGTGTTCATACAAGTTTGCTTATGCTTCACATAAGCTTGATGCTGATAGTATTTGAAGTAGGCACAGCTATAGGTCATCAGTGAACGTTTTACACCTATTGAAAATAAGCGCAATCTGCTTTGCTCTTTGCCTAATTATAAATATGCAAATGAACTAATTATAAAGTTTCACTAAACAAGCTTCAACCATAACTAAATTAAAGTGTAAATAATGTACCAGAGAATTGTAATCAAATTTACCGAATTTATTTTTAATATATTGTCTAATTGCAGACGTTCACTAAATATGCAAATTAACTCATTATGATATGTCTCAAAACACGAACTCCAAGCATGACAAATCTAACTATAACAAGTACCTCAGAACTGCCACCCTACCAGTGCGTTCGTATTTTGGCATACGGCTAACTATATAATTTCATTCAATATGCAAATGAATCATTTATTATAATGTCATGACAATGTGCCAAGAATTAGCTTATAATATGCGCTTGTTAGGCACAATAAAGGTATGGGCCTAAAAGCTGTATTTATCTTAAATATTTTGTCAATTGTTTGCCATCGCAGAAGATTTTTTAGACGTTTGCTACAAATGATTATTATTACATGGTCATCCTTTCAAGGAGAGCCGCGTTTGATGTTTTCCAATTTTAACTCACAAAGTACGAGCACATCTCTCATGACGCGATATTGAGCACACATTAAGCAACAACCTTGGAGTTTATAGCAAAAAAGGTAAAAATTGTCATTACAGAAAGCTCAGGAGGGAAAAAAAGCAATTCCATACGGTCAATTTGCATACTCTTACGCGTCTGGTGTACAGCAATCGAGCGCAAGACATGATCGGGTAAATGAACAAGCTGCGCCGAGAGGCATCTAGGACCGATCCCCAAACTTGTTGTAAGACCATTTCATAAGCCACTCAAGATCAGGAATACTTCAAAGACTTTTGCCCAAAATTGAACTGAATTAACAAATTACTGACTATGCACAATAAATGGCAATAGGCTACTTTGCTGAAAAAATCCACCATCATATAATCCTATCTATATCTTACGGTTGTACTTGCATGTATGCAAGCTTATGTATATAAATAGTAGCGGTCTACGGATAAGTTAACATTGACAAAAAGATGAGACTTGATCAGGTGCGAACAAATCTTTTGGCCTACGTAAGGCGTCCTTGCAGGGTTGTGAACATTATAAATCGTGAACGCAAACGAGAAAGTGAATTGTCCTTTTTATATTATCCCAACACAGAGTAGTGTAAAACACCTACATCAGGTAGCGGTCCAAATGAAAACAAGTATTTGCAAAGCAATCTCTGATGAATACTCTATGTCAATTTGTGATCATCATTTATCTATATTCATTGAGAAAATAAAGAAGGTGTCCCCTGATATGTCTCGCGTTTTGTCTGTACGAGTTGTAGATGCGGGTATTATAAATGGAGAACCTGCATTCATTACACCTGTCAATCATGAGAAGGGGTAAGAAACACACTCATCGTCAAGTTTGACCATCGTTTGATTCATTTTGGGGGTATCCATTACAAAACAGCTCCAGCGGGGGATCCGTGTGACACGTTGAACATGACGTTCTCAGCTATGGTTATAATCTGACAAAAGGCTGTTTTCCAGACATTTGAGGGATTAAGTTGGACTTGAACGTGTGTAGTTTTGTGCTGATTTGGATTTGTAAGCAATAAGGAAGCATGTGAAAAAAAACATATGTCTACCTACCAGTAAAATTGAAGGTGAAAAGCATATTTCTTGTTTTATCATGATTAGTGAAGTCGCCTGAGGACGCCGTAAAAGATATTGTATAACCTGTATCGGACGTTAAATTTACTATGGAGTAATTTCCTTCGAGTCCATTTGGAAGAGATACTGTTTTGTCGAAATCCGGAAGTGACTTGTATGATAGGTGTAACATGTTGAATTCCCAAAACGAATGAATACCAGATTCAAATTTGTCGAACTTCCACATTAAGTTTACATTGTTCCTTTCAAGTGAAGTAGCCTTAATGCTGCCCGTAATTGCTGTAAAGAGATAAGATTGGTTGGTCAAGTAGAAACACCTCATGAAAGTAATGGAACGTAACAATTAAGTTAAAAGCATTATTAAACCATCGCTAGATATTGAGGCTACCGCAGCTCGTCAGAATACATTATATCATTTTTTGCCGAATTTATGCACCCACTAAACAAAGTCACGGCTTGATCTGACGCGCATTATAAAATATAGACAATTCAATGATAAACTTTCTAGAGATATAAGGGCAATCAAATATATTGTTCGTTCACAGTGGCTCGTGAATGGCCGGTTAATCTCAGTTTTGCGTATAAGCCTTTTTTCTTTCCTTTGTTCTCACCCTATGTTTGCTCGCTCTGTTAATCAAGCGAGGGCGAACGGCAAACTACTCACATTGTTAACACTGAACCGTCATGACTCACAGGGAACATAGTTGAAAGAAGACAACAAGGGAAAAAAGCTCGTACACAAAACTAAGTTTAATAACATTATACTTTCTCATCTTTTAATGGACCATTCACGAGCCCCTGTGGTTTGTTTATTCCACAGGCGATTACAATTTGTCATTAGGATGTGACATATACCATAGCAATCCGACATCTGTCCATATCCAGAGTACCCATCATTACAGATACAAGTGTACAAGCCATTGTAGTTGACACAATAGGCGTTTGCGTCGCAGGGATTGTCTGTCTCACATTCATCAATGTCTTCACAAGTTTTATTGTCCTTCAGTCTGTACCCATCAAAGCATCCGCACTCAAAGGAACCTTCTGTATTTACGCAACTTGAAATTGTTTGGTTGCAGGTATCGATACCACGTTCACATTCGTCGATATCTGCAAAGTAGAGCATTAATATACGTCAACATTTTAATTAACATACATAGTAAAATTTTCAGTGCCAAGGGACATAAAATATGTTCTAAATGACATGACTGATTATGCCAACATTACACTGGACAAAATGCTTGATATGCGCCTAGCATATGTACGTATATTGACGTATATGGATCACAATATTAATTGCATACGCAACGTATATCTTTGTATATGAACATTCCAATACGTTGATATGCCCAGATCTTTGCACACTAAGTGTACACTGTAGTTTTGCATTTTATTAGTATACGTACGTGTATACTTAACGAATTTGACACATACTGTTATATATCTAGCATTTTGCCCAGTGTTAAGTCTTAGATGATGGTAGTGTTGCATTCACTTGGCCTGCCATACTCTATGATTATGAAACACTTTAGATTCAAGGAGCATAACCTAGAGGGTAGGGTCGCTATCTTTTTAGATCGCTGGCTCTACTAGGTTCCGTGACTATATTGTATTTCTCGACAGTTTAAGAGTTTTTAATTACCGTGTTATCATAATTACACATATAAAACGTTCAAAGCACATGAGCAGAATTTGTCTGTAATTTGTTATGGTTATCTAAAATTCAACCAATAATTTAATTGGTTAAAACAAAATGGCCTTTTCTGCCCCATGATACAATCAAAAGCGACAGAATCGTCCAGTGCATTTCCCTTTCATATTAAATTCCTCGCAAGTTACAAAAATGTCCGTACTAGATATGAAACACGGAAACAACTTTCAAGTGGAGCGTAGACAGAGCAATGTGGTTTCAAATGGATGACGACATATTGTTTCTGTGAGATTTTACTATGTGGTAACACCGCGTCTACCACGTGTTGTGCATATCCGCAAAAATGGCAATATTTAATTAGGGTATTGGTTTGTTGTTTGTCTTGTTCAAAGTCTGAACATGGGTTATTTCATAGTGTCGTCACTCAAGTAAATATACTTAAGTTAGACATTAATATTACGAAAGTGAAGTACGTATAAATTAAATTAAATTAAACCACAGAAGGATAGAGCTGGTGATGTCGACCCTAAATGCATGTCTTACTCGATGGCCTAATGGAATGAATGACAGTACATTTTGGCATTTGGCATTTTTTAAATGAGGTAAAATGGATCAAAACGTTAAAAAGATGGATGAGCCGAATTATAAGAATCATCCAAACCTTACCGTAACAGGTTTCATTGCCCCATTGCTTTCAAATCCATCCATGCAACCACACGAATACGATCCTTCCGTGTTGTTACAAACAGCGTTGAGGCCACATATATCGAATTCCAAACACTCGTTTACGTCTACAATGGTACACACATGTGATAAGTGACGTTACTTAAAAAGTTGTTCTGAAGGTGGTATCATATAAACCGTTATTGTTATCAAATGATTTTCGAACATCATAATCGTATCCAGCTATTTGTGAACAACATACATTATAAAAAAGTCATCGTTTTCCATAGATTTTACTCACCTTGGTGAAGTAGACAACTTACTACGTTAGTACCATATTTCCTCAGGTAGCATGGCCACCCGTTAGAGTATACGGACATTGTATATGGTAAAATTGATACCTACTTCTTAATGTTATCCAGGCATTTAACATTTTTACACCGTGAAGATTTCCGAAAGTTATAGGATATATATATATATATATATATATATATATATATATATATATATATATAATATATATATATATATATATATATATATATATGTGTGTGTGTGTGTGTGTGTGTGTGTATGTATGTGTGCGTCTGTCTGTCTCTGTCTCTGTGTTTAGTTTGTCTGTCTGTGTCTGACTTTCTTCTTTGAATCGCGTGATATATATATATATATATATATATATATATATATATATATATATATATATATATATATATATATATATGTATGTATAAATGTATGTGTGCGTCTGTGTGTCTGTGTGTGTGTCTGTGTGTGTGTCTGTCTCTGTGTCTGTGTTTATGTTTGTCTGTCTGTGTCTGTGTCTGTGTCTTTCTTCTTTGAATCGCGTGAGTGTGAACCTAGGACAATCAGGCAGGATAATATAGAAATAACGGGCGACGCGCTGACAATTAACGTTTATTAATGGGCAAGGGCGAGAGGAAAGCCAAACATTAACGGACGAGGCCTGCCCAGCCCGTGCCAATAAATAAACGTTAATGGTCAGGGCGGAGTCTGTTATTTCCATGATATTATCAACGAACCAAAGAAAACCGTCAAAATTTGCGAAAATTTTCCAAGCGAACGGCAACTGGGCCCCAGGACTGAGCAATGCGCGACGCACTTTCGCGCCCACTGTAAAAAAGTGGGCAAATCCGGTGATGTTTTCAGAAAAAAAGTATCTCAACTTGGCCCACAAGTGCTCCATTTTATTTGGTGATTGATTATAATTTACGTTTCAGCTGTAAAGTTACAATACTTTGAGTTGTTAATCTTATTATTAATATTCACGGGCACGTAAACAAACCATTACTGTGTATTTGTGGTCAGTCACGTGGTTCAGCTCGCCCAATCAAAATGTGACGGGCAGGGCATGGTAATATAATGCATCTTAATGAGAGGGACAATCAGCCTATGCAGTATTAAAGATTATTAAGAACAGCGCAATATGTGGCAAGAAGGATGCAAAAGTTGAATAGTAGATTGCAAATCAATATTACGACAAACATGAGAACACCTCAAGTGTGTTCGGTACCAACTACTTGATTTTGCTTTACAATAATGATAATGTGTTACCAAATTGACTTTCTTTTACACCATAGGAGCATTTAATTCTTTATAGATGAAAAATAAACTTACCATATTGACATCGGTCTCCTGTTAACCCTTGGGGGCACTGACACACGAATGCAACATGGGTACTGCTGCAAGATGCTTCCGGATGACATGGACTATCTACACAATGGTCTGTTAAAATTGAATCATTATTGTCATGAATCGTATGTTTCGTATAGGTCATTTACAGTTAATCCTCTACAGGACAGTAAAGGTACATGCAATATAAAACATTGCATCATCACTACTACTGCGTTGAGGTCTATAAGCATCCGGAGGTGTATAAGTTAAATAATCATTTTAGCTCTCGCTTGAATTTCGATTGATGGTAATTTGTTAAAGGTAAGCAATTATGATCTTCAATTTTCAATATGAAGTCCTGCATTTTAAATTTTATATACAACAAACCTGTGGTGTATAACAGATACGGGTCACTTCTAAGGTCTCCACTGACGATCACGACAGATAGTGTGTATGTCTCATTGGAATATATGTCATCAATTATGTTGGTTTTGACAGTTTTCCGGTTGTTCCACTCGTCTACAGGCCAGTATGTGATTTCGATGTCCCTGTAACTCATGCCGTCGGAGAATTCTAAGGTTGCTTCAAATCTCGTTGAACTCAAATACCAAATCGTTACATTAAATGGAGGTTCAGGAACTAAATATTTAAATCAGAAAAGGATGAAGTATCATTGCAAGTACCAGTGAAATTTTAAGTAAAAAGTGGGTACAGATAAAAAAATTATCTTGTAAATTTCATATGTGAGAAACATTCACCGATACACCCAGTCTCTTTGCCTCCCGATCAAATACTAGCAGGCAATGACAGTGATATTTGATGCAATTATCTTAGTGTCGGGATATCTTATATACCTACTATCAAACAAAATGTTATTGTCTCAATTCCCTACTGAGCACCGACAAAGATTCATAAGACATATCTACAACCAGGCTGACACTGATGCAATTCACGGGGAGCATTGTTTGGTGTATTAGCAGGAACAAATTACATTTATAGCTGCATCAAGGCATAAGTGCCAATTTCAATTTCAATAATGTGATGGCATTAGTAGTCAGACCACGATTGAACTTACCAGTTCGAACGTGTATGAGATCGCTTGACGTTGTTTGGGAGCTAAGAGTATCTGCTGCTGTGACATGGACAACATAGAGAGTCCCTGGAAGCAAGCCATCAATCTCCATGGAATAGCATTCACGACACTGTAAAGATCCGACTGCGCATGATTCATATGTAACTTCAAAATTGTACTGCAGCCATCTATACCAGGAATGTTCAGTTATGTCCCACGTAACATTAATTGCTCGGCTTCCGTATTCCACAACGTCCAGTCTCAGGTCTAAGGTGTAGGCTAGTAAAGAAAGAGATTTTTGAGCTCATCAATTTTGCTGTGAACATGTCTAATGATTATTAAGCATTCATCCCGTCAGCAGTCATGTCACATTGTTGGCAGGGCTAAGAAATATTCCGACGAGTCACCCAGTCGTGAACAATGTATTTGATAATACATTGTTTGATTTAACATTACCTTCATGGGTGGGGTCACAGGGGCTCATAAGTGGCTATAAAAGTCAATATTACAGCGTTTTTCTTCCTTTTTCAATGTTAAAAATAAACTAGCTGAAGAGCACAACACTTGTGTAGCTGTCTTTTGTGTAGCTTGTATTGGCATGTATAGTGCGCCCTCAATAGGGAGTGTGATCATATGTAAATGCGACCTTTAGTTCCGTGACCTCTAGCCATGCCTACTACCCTCTCCATATGGCCGGCCATGCGTACAGACGTCGCTGTGTTTACTGACGTCGGTGTGTTTACTGTACTAATTTCCCCGTACAGTAAGCATAGCGAGGACAGAGAGTAGGCATAGGTCACGGAACTAAAGGTCGTATTTACATATGATCACACTCCCTATTGAGGGCGCACTATACATGCCAATACAAGCTACACAAAAGACAGCTACACAAGTGTTGTGCTCTTCAGCTAGTTTATTTTTAACATTGAAAAAGGAAGAAAAACGCTGTAATATTGACTTATATAGCCACTTATGAGCCCCTGTGGTGGGGTATAAAAAGGAGCAGGATGGCGGTGATACTCATCATGCAAGGTGTCTCCGACAAGACAATAAGGAGAGGGAGCTCAAGAACATCTGCCATTTTGAGTTTGTTTCGGTAAAAGGGTCACAAAAACCGACGTTGCTGTCTTAAATACATCAACGCTAGATTATTTCGTCCATTTTCTTTGAAAAGTAGGACGAGAAACGATTGCTCGCGCACTGAAAATCGCTGTCAATCGAATCGTGCACAACGTAAATCTCCTGGACTGTGAGATTTCATCCTAATCAGTGTTGGTTGTGTAAACAGATCCAAACAATGCTCACTTCCTATCTTCTAATGTGAAGCAATCGAGCTTTAGTAGTAGCTGTACCGTCCTTGCTATGACCAAACGATGCAGCGTCAAAGAAAATATTTGTAAAAAATAATTTACAGTGAATTGTTTTATGTCGTGTACAATTGCTATATTAATTATACATGATAAAATTACCTGGAGTATTGTAGTAAGTGGTTATACTTGGATCATTGCTGCTTGTTGTGAGGTCTGAAATAGACAAACCACAAGGTGAAAAAACCAAAAGGGTCACAACCATTAGACATTTATATATAATCCCCCCGTATTCCGAACGAGTGTGGCTGCGTCGCGTCGCGGACGAGTGATTCCCCGTGTGGCGGCCGGATACGGCCGCTACACGGGGAATCACGAGTCCGCGACGCAGACACACGAGTGAGGAATACGGGGGGGGGAATTATATATTTATCACATGAATAGACCCAGTTTTGCCGTGAATAAACCTTTCAGGAATGATAATTACTGCGAATAAGGAGAGGGAGTATTTTACAAGAATTCATACGCTTGTGTTATGCGGTCGTCGCTGGGTCACAGCTGACTTGACTGCGCTCAGCTGTACATGTCGAGGTTAACTTCGAGCACGCCGAAGCTGCTCCTATGGATAATTAGCATCTCTAGTAGGGCTTTTTCTGTGCGAATCAAGCGAAAATAGGAAAGACTATGGATTTTTAATACAAGGTATTTATTTGGTAATTACTATAACATCAATTTGAATGAAAATTCATTCATAAAATTATTGGACGTGCAAGCGCTAGGTGCGGGACGTCGCGACTCTCAGCCGCGGTATACGGCTACCGGGAACGGGTTATTTTTGTCAATATTCGAACATCATTCAAAGAATTATACTTTGCAAAGTTTGTATGAAATTTTTAAAATTACCAATTATTATGTGTTACGAAATTATCAATTGTATGTTTAACATTTTACGAATAAAATGAGCTTGTTTAAATATAATGAAGAACAGTGTTCGGCACTGACTCAATCGGTGAGACTACGAGCAACGAGTCTTTCTGAGCTCAGACGCGAGACGACGGAAGTTGAACAAAACGGTGCACAACATGCATAGCAAAGCAATAGCTTGCACCTTTAAGTGCACTGATAACCTCCTGAACTCGTCGCTCTTGAAAAGCAAAATAGCGTTTCTTCTGATGAGTCCGGAGTATCGTCATTGCTGTCAGAAATAATGAACGCCCTTCGCTTCCTCGGCTCGACCCGGGGGCTCGATTCGTTGACTACCACGGCAGCATTGATCGTGATGTTGAACTTGAAACCCGTCAATGTTGCTTCAGTCACAGTCCCTCTATCCACGTGGATAGAGGGACTGTGCTTCAGTAAACATTCTTAGTGCTGCAGGATGATTGGTACGTGTCTTGGGTTATCGGCTATGCTAATCATGTTGTTTGATGGACATCGACATGGGCTATTTTGACGAGGTAGACAACACAAAATGCCGGTAACATAGCGTATTAAGGTAAAGGGCGACGAATTCGGACGCGCACACACTTTAGAACGTTTCTGCGCAGATTTAACTCCAGCCTGCCGCAAATGGGTTATTTCGTAGCGCATGTATTTAACATCACCTGTCATTGTTGAAATTGCGCTTTTACCTAATTTTTTGACCCAGTGTCTTAGAAATACATGTGACCTATAACCTTGTCATATTTTGACCCCCTAGGAAGCTTGTTTTTATTCATATGAGCGAAAAATTAACATTTCTCTCCCATTTATATGGCGCAAATTACCCATTCACCTGGAGATATTGTAAAAAGTAGGGTGGTGACACCTTTTATTAAAAGTGTAAACTAAATGGTATTATGTCAGGAGTTTATTCGCCAAGTTTGGTCAAAATGACACCATATAAAGCGACAGGAAGAAAGTTCGAAAATTATGTAGTGATATAATTTCGATATCGTCATTTTGTAATTGATATTTATGTTAAAATTTCTTCACAAACATCATGAAAACTATACATTCGATAGATATGGATCTTAAGTCTTGGTATTTATTAAAATTAACTCATTTGCTACGCGTTTTATGATTGCTTTCTTTAGTTTAAGTGAATTATATCATTTTTATTCATTTCTAACGACGCCATTTTAACGTCCGTTTCCATGGAAACAGCGTGGTGACCCCCATATTTTATTTCATTTTTGCACTTGCACAACTTCCAAGATATTTTGTGCAAAATTTCAAGAAAATGACACCACAACTTAATTTTGACGTTATTCGTAGTACTTCACCTTAAATGTCAGTGGTGTAGAAATCAAACGTTTCAATCGCAAATCAACGACGAAGAAACACAAATTCATAAACATTCTAGTATCGACGGTATTTTGTATTCTACACATACATTTAATACTCCATATTTCCTTGTGCTTCATTACCCTCCCACTTTTGCATTTCAGGAATTTGAAAATAATTTCTGAACAGCTGATTTTTTGTTTACGTTTAAAAGTAGTCCGGGCCCCATATCCACCTCATGTGGAATATGGATTCATCGTAGTCATATACCCATAGTGTGACGTCATGGGTCTATGTATGTGATAAGCATTCTTACTCCTTATGTGATGGCATTCGCTTTCTCGAAAAAGCTATCTGTTATACATATATGCCGCTTTACATATCTTATTTACACTAATTTTTGTCTGAAGCAGTAAATCAAAGAAGCAACACTTGTCACCGAACATGACATACTATTCTGATAAAATATATCCACAAATAATTGTCCGTTCAATGCTTCTTCCACATTAGGATAAATAATTATAAACTCCTCTGGTTTTCTATTCATGTACTAAACATAGGACAACTAGCATTTATTGATAGCTCGGATTGTGTAGTGACAATTGACGTAATTCTTCATGGATTTCAGTTAGACTTTCGTACCTTCATCTTCGTTGACTAAGGAAGGACAAATACAAGCAAATCCATCAATATGACTTCTACAATGGGTACTGTTAATTCCACAGGGTGAACTTGCACAGTAGTCTTGGGCTGGAAAAGAAGACATTTAAATTTCAAGTTGAAGCATTTTGAAAACAAACGTAGGGCGCACACATACACTTACCCCCATCCCCATCCCCCACACACCACAAAATCTCTGAATGTTGCTAAAAGAGAAATCGACAAAATATGTCTGAAATTCTTCTTTTACAGTTACTGCATCAAATCACGTGCACAAGCCTAGCTTTTTATCTCTGTACAAAAAATGTAAGAGTTATCATATGGTCGTTCTAAGTCACGACACCCGCGTTTATGTCATCACTTTTGTTGCGTCGGAAGCTTTTTTTGGTCGATCTTGGATGTGTTCGCCAATGTAATCGAACAATATGGCGGCCGTTATCATTGAATTTATTTCTTATGTGAAAATTTCGTAAGGATTTAATTCGGTTATAGTCACTATGATATAATCTGGCAAAATAAATATATTGGGGAAACGCTGAGTCCCTATATTTTAGTTTCGTCACCAATATGGAAGAATGTGTTTGTTTAACTTACGAGAGTACCTCCCTGTCTTAGACTAAAGTTTAAACAACAACAACAATAAAAACAACAACAACAATAGGGGTAAAGCAGGCCATAAACGGAGCTTCAAAAGTCGTCGTGAATAAATATAACAATCTGAACAATGAAAACAACATTGCTATGCCCGTATTATCTAAAACTAATGTGCAAATAATAATTTCAAGAAATAACGAACTAGTAGCTGATCACATTACCGCTGGTTCCGTATGCGTTGCAATGGGAGTCAAGCGTGGCCGGCTGTGTGTGAGACGGTTTCTGAGAGTGTGGATCGATTTTTCTCACATTCATATTCCAAATAATTGGTGACAAAGGATACTTGGAACATATAGCAATTTTTGTTGGACATCTTGTCTGTACGTAGCAGAAGTTGAAGTATCGGCAGTGGAACGCGCCACAGAGTTGTGTTAGTGACACGGTATACTAAGCTTAGATAATGGTCATGAAGTAGGATAGTCGATGATACAGTTAAACATCCAATGTTTCCAGCGTAAAATTACGCATTTTGTCGTTATGTGAGAAAAAGAATCTCACACACCAAGGACCTGGGATCAGATTTCTCACATTAGTTGGAGATATTTTGTACAAAATATCCCCAACTCATGTGAGAAATCTGATTCCGGGTCCTTGGGGTGTGAGATTCTATTATTCCCGCAATATTCGAAAGTCAGATAAATACGCCGATATCTATATCACAAAAACACAATCTATATTTTATCATTATGATTTTAAGTTCGACAACGAAGGATTACAGTGATAACCTTCTGATGAGGAACACTGTATGCAATATATAGACACATTATATTACAGTCCCTTCATCGGCGCATTATCAACAAAGAAAGGTCGGACCCCAAATCTAATACTTCATAAGAGAAATGATCACATATAAAATTGTCAGGTACTCACGTGTGTTTATTTGCAATTGATAGCTAGTTTCACTTCTGAGTCCATTGCTAATTGTCTCGATGTCGATAAAACATGTACTATTCGATGGTAGATCAAACAGTGTAATGTTTGGATACGTCACGTTCTCTGTCGATTCAAATAGACCATTTTCACACACAAACGTCACTTCGAAGGTATCGTAATCTGTCCATCCGGGATTCCAGTACACATACACGCTTGACGCATTGCGATAGACCACGTCTGCATAAACAGGTGATTCCGGTGCTGCAATCGGATTAAGAACATGTACTCAGAGAAATTTGTTGTCATTATCGATGTCAGTGGTACTCTGGTAGAGCTTTAAAATTTCTTTCGGAACATTGAGAAGACTTAGTACGATTATACATATGTTACAGTTGTACATCTTTTGATGGCAAAGTCATTTCGAAGTTCTAAAAGCATTTCTAAAAGTATCAGTTCTGGTATGCAGTGACTGTTTAGTCCAGTGATATTCATAAAAGCTTTCTGGAAAAGTTCCAGCTCATCAGATTCTAAATATTGGTGACGTCACAGTTAGGTCTAGGTCAAACACAACACATTTGAGGGTGATGAAAATGTTTTACGTGAGTTGAATATCGGGAACATGATTTCGCCAAAGACGAGTTTCAAACCACCACCCAATATATAAGTTTGAAGTGCCATGATCAAGCCTTGGCATTCAGAAAGCATAAAAAAGCTATTAGGCCAAAAAAAATAGTTTGTTTCTCATCCTAGGCATCTTGCAAAAATGATGCGGTGGCGCGGTTTTTTTTGCTGCCACATTTTTTTATTCAACCATCAACAACAACGCGCTTACAACATGAGAACATAGGAATGCATGCAGAGATAAATGCACAGCAAATTTTTAGCATATCAAAAGTGCTGCTTTTTGACTATTAGTGCAGCATGCAATTTTGATAGCGTTCAATGACATAGTGTACAGTTCTGAATGGAATGTTACAGCACTGTGTGATGTTCAATGTTCTGTCAAGTTCAGTTTTGTATATCATAAAATATTTGTGTTGCTTTGGTATGATCTGAACGATTTAATTTGTTCTTAGTTTGTTTTTGTTTTTTTCATTTTTTTTCGTTCCCTCTTGAGATGCAAAAAAAGGTTGGCGCGGCGGGTCTACATTGACGCGCGCGGGGATGAGAAACAAACTATTTTTTTTTTCGGCCTTAGCCTCAATGTGTAGGAGCAATAAATGATACATACGTAAATTTACGATGACTGAACCACTTGTGTTGAAGAAATTGTCATGCCAGTGCCTCTCTATCGCAGTAACAGTCACAGTGTATGACGTCCCTGGTCTCAAACGATTTAGTGTTGTTCCAAGACGTGTATACCGTTCGTATGAACGACTCTCAGCCATTTCACTATCGATTAAATCAATCGCCAAGTAACCTCGGAAACGATTCCAATAAGAATTATCAGTCAAAGTCCAATTTACTGTTATTGTAGTCGTCGTTACATCCACTAACGTGACGATAATGAAGAGTTCTGAAAGAAAGAGAGATATAGTAGTTATTCTTCTGTGATTCCAGTTGCCAAAAGTCAGCCACATTCTTTCAGATATGACGTGGATATACGCTACTTTACTTTTCTCTCGGTGTCTTTGAATCTTGCCCGTTCGAGATATTCTGTAACTTATTACAGGATATTAGGACTCGTTAGCATGGCATGAACAAACCCGGAACTTGCGAATTACACCCTTATACACATTCATGAAACTCTGCTATCCAGTAAAGACATTTTTTATATTTGAGTCGAAGCTGTTCACAGTTCCATCGCATCGATAAATGTGGAATTCCAAGCAGAAGATAAAGAGAGTGAAAATTCACAAATAATACGGATAAAAGCGATAATGGATTGGTGTCAAGGTTTGCGCCACGAAGCTGCACAAGATTTGTAGGAATGACTCGACATCTGGAGGGTGCGTTTACAGCTTTATTTAAGTGATGATCGCAAGCTTATCGTCCTTTTGAAAGCCAACGCACTCCAAAGAATGTTGTCATCATATTTTCTTAATGAACATTTTAAAAATATCCTAACTTTGATTTCAGTCTTTGTATATAGCTATTGGTACAGTGAAATCCACCCTGTTAGCTGACGGGTGACTTGCTTGTAGTCGAGAAAGCACTAGCGCAACACAATAATTGACAAGCTCACGTGACTGAATCCGTATCTCTGATAGGTAAATATTGAACATGATGTATCTAAATTTTACTTGATTCAAGTTATGAATGAAAGTGTCCTATACTCATTTAGCTATCTCATCGTGAAGCACATGGGTCATTTGACATTTTCTAAATTTTCGCATATGAAATATTCATACATTAGCAATATTAGTCATGGTAATTTATATCTTCCAAACGTCAATACTGGCACACGTCAGAGCTCATTTCCTTTCCGTGCTGTGATATTTTATTACGAATAATACTTCAACTTCTTTTTAAATTGATTTGCGTTCATTATTTTCGGATAAAATTTAAAAATGTTCGATATTTTACAGAACTAATTTTATTGTTACAGTTCAACGAGTCAGTCCCGTGTTATGAAGTGGATGGCTGAAAATATATGATATTTCTTACCGGTCTCACAGTATTGACCTACAAAAGCATCAAGACAGTCACAATGCCACCATTCATCGGTCGAACCATCGCTGTACTGTTCAACATAACCGGAGCATGAACCATTGTTGAGGCATTGGTGGATATTGCAGGGGTCTATTTTATTTTAAAAGACAGAAAGTGAAAACGACGGTAAGCATTTGCACTTCAATTGCCGCTTCTCTTTTTACTGGTGGAAACAAGAGCATGCTATTTTTAAACGTAGTTTAGTAATAAACGACAACAGTGGTGCATGAAGAATTACTTGAACATATTTTGCTGATGCGTATGTATGGCTACGTTTTGCAAACAAACACGGGAATATATATATATATATATATATATATATATATATATATATATATATATATATAATATATATATATATATATATTGTGTGTGTGTGTGTGTGTGTGTGTGTGTGTGTGTGTGTGTGTGTTGTGTGTGTGTGTTGTGTGTGTGTGTGGTGTGTAATTATTTGAAAGTTTCCTTGACATTAACTGTGACTTGCAAGTCTGTGGAAACAATTTAAAAAATAGCATTTCGAATGAAAATTTGAAATAAAAACTTTTTTTTTCATGTCATTAATGCCGAGGAAGACAGTGCAACTTACTTAATGTAATAATTACCATATCATAGTGTACCCATCGTCAAATCTACATAACCTGAGACCCATAACATTGGCTGAATATTACATACTAAAGCTGAGCAAATGTAGTCTACACTGATGCCAATCCATGACAAATGAAAACACGACAATATCGTCCGGCATACTAGGAAATGCAACGACTCGACGCTGAGGCCTATACATTGTTCGAAGGGTCTTTCTCTAATCCACACAGTTGCAATTTCCATAGGCCAATGCGGCCCTGGGAGCCACTCCTAATTAAGAGAATAGGGCAATAGGATCCACTTATGAGCGTATTGTTTGCGTGCGTATAGGTTTAATTTTGGTTTGCTGAAAAACAGTAAAGATAAAGTGTGCTCAAATTAGACGCTCAAAATAGCAATGGGGTAAAAACTGACATCATACCTGTATAATTCATTTCAATCGTGTCCGTTAGACTGCCATATGTCATTGCAACTAAGATGGAGTATGTCTCATTTGCAATCAAGTTTGTTAAAGTAATATATCTTGAATATGTCGTTACTGTGACTGAGTCATTGGCATCTGATTTACTCCAATAGGAAACCTCGTACGTAATATTGTTGTCATGGTACCAGTCATAGTTGTCGATGTCAATACTCAATTCTGCAGTTCCTGGACTACTTGATTGGACCATGATAGAATACAGTCTTGGGGGAACTGTGAGGAAAGGAGAACATAATTGCTTTCAGGCAATTTGTATAAATTTGCTTTTACGCTACAACGTGCTTCGTCGAGTGCATACAACTACCATGACATCAATATATGAACAGAGTATGTCGGCTTTTATCCCTTTCTGGATCATTTCGACAAGAAATTGCTAAGAAAATCATGCTCTGAAAATCGATTATGAAAGGAAGATATTATCATAATGAATTGCGGCTGCCAACGCAAAGTTAATTAGCAGCCTCAGACTTAACGTAGGGTCAGGCAGCTATTGTTTCTACTCGCTATTATTCTTTTCCCTCTTCTTCTTCTTATTATTCTGTATTTTTTGTTCAGCTTGACTTCTGTGGACCATGCGAGGCGACTTTTGGTTAAAGAGTACTCGATGAGGTAAAGAGTGCACCTGACCCTTTAAACCTCGATTGGTCGGTCATAAGACCTTCACATTTTGCATTTAAAATTTGATATTCTACCTAATTTTGCATAACACTCCAATTAAAAAAACATAACATACTATTACCGAGATCGTTAATATCATGTAGCAAGGTCATATTGACCTTCATTTGAGAAGAAGATATTTACACGACGCACAAGATGAAGAAAAGTTATGGCAAACGTGTTTCTCTTGGTACAGCTACAAATTTGATATATGTTGTGTATTTCTACGTGTGCAAGATATTCGCACAAAGAATCTTTGGTGAGCACAGTAATCTTGCAGTTAGCCCAAGGATCAGACAGTCAAGGGGATTATATAGAGTTTCGTGGACGTCCTTGCAAAAACAACCTGGGTGGATTGCATCATGTAAGAAAGATTCCATACAGAACTATACGCCAATACAGTGATCCCTCTACGTTATGTAGTCGAATTTTGAATAAAGTACTTGAATTGTTAGCAGCAAGTGGACTGTTCTGAGGCTATGCTCAATCGGCAAAGAGGTGAGATTAAAAATTCGAAACAAAAGATCGGAATCAATACGCTGGTTATTATATCCATTGAGAATGGAATATCTGAATATCATATAGGTCAATCTGGCAATTCTCACATTCTCACATTTTATCTGGCGCGACAGTAATCACTGTTTTTACTTTTATCATATTTTAGAAAGGCCAGTAAATATGTCGCGCTAATCTTTGTAACATTCGATGCAGTGGGTCTGTCCCCTCCCATCTGCTTAGTGTTGTCATTTGAGCGGAATTTCATGTGTTGGATTGCCATTACGTGTCATTCAAATTGTCATTCCTCTTCAATGGCAATATTTTCCACTATTCCTTTCTTTCATTAATAAAAAGGTTACTGCAGCAACGTCTTTGTATGAAAAAAAGCTTCGATGAACAACTTATTAAAGAATGTACGGCCACCGTTTCGACGAAGGATTGTGCACCTACAAGCGTACAAACAATTTGCAGCAGAAAACCGTGTCTAAGGCTTTACATCCCTTACATCTTGTGGCAAAAGTTGGCGATGTCAAAGGTGAAAAGTCCCAACTTCGCTTAGCTCGTCAGATACACTACAAGTTTACAACCTCGCAAATAAGTTCTTAAAGACATGTTTCCACTCAAATTCAACGCATGATAATAATTAGTCATTGACATGTATTTTCGGTCGTTCATTAAAGTTGCCGTGTGTACAATCTACAAGAAGTTTGATTTTCGTTTATGTGTTAATAAGTAAACTTTTACGCCTGCAGTGATACGGAAAGTAGTAAACCTTACGTTTGTATAAATGATAATTGAGTTTATTCATTAAACTGTATGGTTAATTTTCATAAATGGATCATAACGGTTTACTTATTTGCATAGGAACAAAGGGTGTTACGATAATAAACGTTACGGTAAGAACAAAATGTCACATGACCATGAGTGGTATAAATAGCTAAACCTGCATTGCATTACCTTTTGTTGTATGCCACAAATACGGATCCTCTGTTGTAGGAATGTTTGTTGACGTTACAGATTGCGTAGTGTCGACAGCTGGTGTGCTGGTCTTCAGGTCATCTGTAGATACGTATGGTCCCGTTGAAGTTTGATATGATGTAGTTTTACCACCCGTTGTTGCCAAATCGCTTTTCTGTGTGGATTGCGGTGTTGTATCGTCCAGTGCTGTTGATGTTGCTGTGGTCACGGTTGTTTTATCTGTTGTAGACAAAGACTGCATTGGCACATCTCTCGATGTAAACTGAGATGGTGACGATGAGAAGCCTGGCGTCGTAGAGGCATCCTTTCCAATGTCAGTGGTAGTCACGTCGACTGTTGATTCGAAAGGGGTCGTGGTGACAAGTTGTTTCGTTGAAGGCTCTTGCAAGTCAGTTGTTGAATGAAACGACGATGTAGTTTCGTCATGTGTGGTTTGTTGACTTGTTGTAACACCTTGGGCGGTACTGATTTCTAAAATAAACGAAAACTCCTAGTAAAATCTGGGAAGTTCTGCGAGTTCTATACGTTTCCTTTATTTGGTCGTGTGTTTTCATGGAAATACATAATTGTGTTAAGGCCAACACCTTAACTGTACATTTTTCTGAAACGGTTGACACTGATGTCGTATATTTAGATTCAAATTAAGCTCTACTGGTTAGAACAGGGCAAATGTTGCATTCATTGAATACTTTATATAAATCAACTTTGATATGTGACAAGTGAATTTCGTGAAAAGTTTACACGACTTTACAAGAGCCGAATAGATACAAAGGCATTTTCGTTTACAAATATTATATGATTTTGGTCCAACGATCAAATAGTTTGCAAGTGATTAAAAACTTCAAATTCGCTTGGTTAGAAAATTTTCAAATGACTCATTTTGTTACCTGTCGATGAGATTTTCGTCCTTGATGCTTGGAGTGTCGAATCGATCGCGACAGTTGGCGTTGTATTGTGTTCCTCTGTAGTTACGTATTGTCCCGTCGTAGTAGCTTGTGATGTCGATCTATCATCAGCAGTTGTTATTCCGCTTGTTTCTGTTGCATCTCCCGTTGCCGCTGTGTAGGTCGAAGGCGTTGCATACATCGTTGGAAAAGATTGTGAAGGAGTACCTCCCGGTGTAAACGTGGACTGCGTTGTTTGCGTTGTTGAGGATCCTGACGTCGTCACTCGTGTAGAGACATCTTCCCTTGTATCAATTGTAGTCACACCGACTGTTGATTCGACTGGTGTAGTAGTGATAGTCGGTGTCGTTGTAGAATCTTCTAAACGAGATGTTGAGTGAAATGGGGATTGAGATTTATCTTGTGTGGTTTGTCGATGTATTGTTGCAACAGATTGGGTTGTACTGACTTCTGAAATGAACGTTAACCATGTTTTAAAAAATCTCTTAAAATGAAGTTGACTGTGATGATTCCTATCATTATTCCTGTACTTAGTTGTCCAATAGGCTTTATAGATGTGCATTATTGCATTGTGTTAAGTCTGCCACCTAAACACATCTTTGTAAAACTGGAAATTATTATCTTCTATATCTAAGAATCCCATATAGCTCTGCCGGTTAGAAGACAAGTGCTTGAATTCATTTAATATTTCATATGCGTCAACTTTGATATGAGATAGGCGAATTTCGTATATAAGCAAACCAATATTACCACAGAGCTTTAAATTATTAGCACAAAATAGATATCAAAGCATTAACCGTTACCAAGATACTACGGTAACGATTAAAATATTTTGCAAGTCATCTTAATTCTCTTGACTCGTAAGTTTTCAAGCGGCTCATTTAGGAAATTTGATATGAGAGTTACCTGTCGAGATTATTTTTGTCGTTGATGCTTTGAGTGTCGAATCGATCACGACACCTGGCGTGGTCACGTCTTCCTGTGTAGTTACGTGTTGTTCCGCCGCAGTGGCTTGTGATGTCGGTCTATCAGCAGTTGTTATTTCTGTTCTTGTTTCCGTTGCCTCTCCCGTTGAAGCTTCACTTATCGGAGTCGTTGCGTGAACCGTCGGAAAAAATTGTGTGGGAGTACCTCCTCCCGGTGTAAACTGGGATAGTATTGTTGAGAACCGTGACGTCGTCAGTCTTGAAGAGACATCCTCCGTTGTATCCGTTGTAGTGGCATCGACTGGTAATTCGACTGGCGTCGTAGCGATAGTCGGTTTCGTTGTAGAATCTTCTGAACCAGATGTTGAGTGAAACGGCGATCGAGATTCATCTTGCGTGGTTTGTTCTACTCTTGCAGCATTTTGGGTCGCAGTGACTGCAGACATGAACGTAAACTTGGTGGTAAAATCTCGTAAACCGAAGTTGGCTGAAAGGATACGTGGTCGTGCCATAGCCACATGGAAGTGCATTACTGTGTTAAGGCTAACATCTCGATAAATTATGACTGTAAAACGGAAGATGCTAATTTCTTATATTTCAAATTCCCACATAGCTCTAATGGTTAAAATAGGGCAAGTGTTGAATTCATGGAATGCTTTACATCCACTGTAATATAAGACAGGCAAATTTCGTAGATGTTTAGACGAACACAACCACACATCGTTACAATCACCTTACAGATCAAAAATATCTTTATAAGTAGGTGATTTTAGTCTCACAGGAACATTTATTTGCAATTTTTGTAAACATTGAACACACTTCGCTCTAAAGCAATCAACTTCGTTAAACCGTAAATATGCAATATTTTCGATACGGCTCGTTCTGGGAAATCGATCAAACAAATACCTGTTGTTGCACTCTCCGAATAGAGAGTTTCGGCCGAGGTGAATTTTGACGTGGATGCAGGCTCTATCGTTTCGACAGCTGGTGTGGTCTTGTCTTCCTGCGAAGTTGCGTATTGTCCCGTTGTAGTGGCTTGTGATGTCGATCTACCTCCAGTTGTTATTCCGTCAGTTACTGTTGTATCTGCCGTTGATGCTGCATTGGTCGACATCGGTGATTGCGCCGTCGACAAAGATTGCTCAGAACTACCTCCCGATGTAAACTTGGATGATATTCTTGAGAACCCTGACGTCGGAACTGTTGTAGAGACATCCTCCACAGTTTCAGTTGTACCAAGAACGAAGTTTCCTCTTGCGTGGTTTGATGTGTAGTTGTGGATGTATGTGTCGTACGGAATTCTGAAATGAGCGAAGAATTAGGCGTTAAATTTCGCGAACCTGAAGCTGACTGAGATGAGTCATGTCTTAATAGCTTGCTGTCGCTTCTACGATTGTTTACACTGACTGCGTTTGAATAGAACTCATAGAGAAATGAAAACATTTCGGAAACGTCAAACAACCTTTTTGGTATACATGAAAAACAATGAGGAGGAAAGAAATTTGTATAAAATTTTACATAACGCACACAATTCAACAAAATTTTGTAAATGTTTTGAGCAATTTGAAATAGAAATACCTTCTGTTCATCTTGGAAACATTATTATACATATGATGATATCTTACCATTTGAGAGGAACGCAATGATCACTAGAACGAAGTAGAATGTGACTTTCATCTCTGCCAGGGCCATCTGAAATGAGAAGTTTAAGCTTAACCTGGAGACACATGTGATTTGAGGCAATGCGTTTGGTTGAAGAAGAAGAAAAAGAAATGTTTATTTCCCTTTTTTGTGGCATTTTTACGGATATAAAAAATTGAGGAAAGTGGGAAAAGAGGAGATAACACGATTGGAACTAATTTGAGATAATTTGAAGGTGAAGTAGCGTTTTTAAATCTGCAAATGTAAGCTCATATGCTTTTCTTTTTACGTTACACATTTGTTTTCATGAGTTATTTGTAATATTGCAACACAAAATAGTTGTTAACAAACAACTATTCGAGTCCGTCCCCTGTTTAAAGTATTAATATTGAACTCAGTAAGTGGGCAAAACTGTTCACAAACATTTTAACCAGTGAATGAAAGTAAAAATGAATGAATAACTGGACCATATAAATAAATAAATAAATAACAACAAACAAACAAACAAACAAACAAACAAATAAATAAATAAATAAATAAATAAATAAATAAATAAATAAATAAATAAATAAATAAATAATAAATAAATAAATAAATAAATAAACTGAGAAAAGAAAAAAGCGAAAGAAATGCAAAAATGCAAATTGATACTTAGAAACATCAATGACTCATAGGCTATCAAGGCAGTGGGAAATATGCAGTTTCTATTTAAGTGTACATGTCAATAGATGACATTGCTTTCATTTACGTTTGAAAGAATTTCTGCTGTCAATATGTCTAATTCTAACTGGCATCCTATTACACGTTTTTGTACCAGCGTACTTGCTTAAAGTCTGATTTTGGGAATGTACAAGTCATTTCTAATTTTTTTTCAGTTTTATATGTATGGCTGGCCAATGTGAAGAAGTCAATGAAAATATGCGGTAACCGCGGTAACTTTGCCTGCAATGCATCATGGACAAATTCACCAAGCTGTAGTTTATGTTGTTGGTAAATGTCTAAGATACAGAACTTTCTGAACAATGGATCTCAGGAGGCATTTCAGTGACTAAATGTTATTATTCTTACAAATTTCTTTTCGACAAGGAATATATCACGCAAATATGTAGACTACGTATCACCGCAGACTTTGACTCAGTACATTATGTGTGGAAGTCATTATACAGCATAACGAGAACATATTGTGGAACAGTGTGACGTAATTTAAAAAAACACCTGTCGACTTGCTGATTTTTTCCTTATCTTATCAATTTGCTGACGAAAAGAGGTTTTTGTCCACTACCAAAGAGACAATTGGTGTGTTTTACACCTCATTAATTACTATGTTCTTGATTTCAAGGACACCCTGACATGCAACTTTTTTCTTGTTACTTGTTATAATTACAAAATTCGTTTTATTTGATTGTCAATCTGTTGGCGTCGCACTGGTCAACCACACATTTTAGAGTTTCATTGACAGTATCCAAGTCAATGAGATTTGAATTACATTGAATTGTATAAAATAAGTTTGAATCATCTGCGTACAATCCAAAATTGAAAGCGTTGGACGACAGATGGATGTCATGATATACAAAGGAAAAAAGGTGGGTCCAAGAATGGAGCCGCGAGGAATGCAACAGGTTATAAACTTTCTCTGTGATTGTATACAATTGACGCCAAAAAACATATTCTAGAATACACAACTTTTGATCAAATAAAGAGGTAAGCCTCTTATACCATTGCATTCAAGTTTAGCAACAAGAATATTGTGATCTATGGTTTCCAAGGCTTTCGAAAAATCTATGTATAAAGCCAAGTAAGTTCGCTCCTGTCATTTTAGTAGCTGCTGGTGTGAGATTTTATCTGATATCTCCTTTATTTTTATTATGTAAATGTTAGACAATCAATTTTCTGTCCGTTGACATTTTATATGTGTCTAGTTATTTTCCTGTTGAATGTATGATGGGATAGAGTTAGAGGTGTTCGACACCTGGTTTTCTCTACCATTTACTGCTACTTTTAACACGATTGGAACTAATTTGGGTTAATTGCAAGGTGAAGTAATGATGGTTTAATCTGCAAATGTAAGCTCATCTGCTTTTCTGTTTTTAAGGTAAACACGTCTGTTTATGAGTAATTTGTAATATTGCTACATTCAGCTATAGAGCCCCTAACACATTCAAGAAATTTTTCGAGAAATATTGCTCTATTTTTGTACCTTTTTTCTAAGTATATGCCAATGAGGAAGCATAATGAATAAAAAAATAAATAAATATTAATAAAAGTAAATAAGGGCTGGATTTAATTGATCTATTTCATTCAAGAGATATTTGGATAGGCTAATGAGAGAGAGTTTATTACTGTATTGTTTTCTAAACCCATACTGGTGATCATAAAGTATACTATGTTTATCTAAAAACGCCAAGATTTGCTTGTTTATAATGTTACTAAGGACCGGTAAAATACAGACTGGTCTAGAACTCTCCATATCTTCTATATTTTCCGTTCTAAAAATAGGCATAACTCTTGCAAATTTAAGTCGTCTGGAAAAAACCTGTTGAAAAACAAAGACGATGTGGCTAATAGGGCGGCAAATTTCATCGGACGCATCTTTAATTAGCCTTGCACTTTTTTCATCATGACCACGAGCTGCTTTTCGAGTGCCAAGTGAAGACATAACGCACTTTACATCAACCTCAGTTGGAGAGTAAAGGAGTGATGATTTGGGGTTTTCAGATATGATCTAAAGGTTTTTATGGTGAAAGCACTATTTCCTTGGCAAGAGTTTAATCATTTTTCGATGTTACCATCAGACACAATTTTAAACTGCTGAAGTACTTTAAAGGTATACTGTCACCTGTTCCAATTTTGCCACAGTTACCATGGAAAGAGAAAATCTAACCGATCACAGATTTTAAGCGGGTGGCCGCTCTTTAAAAACAGCGCCCTCACATGGACATTTTGAACACCAAGGAACGCCCCTTTGACCATATATATGCATATTTAGATTACAGGTGACTGTATACCTTTAATCAGAGTCAACAGAATACATCAAGTTTAGCGTGTCGTTCTGTACCGCTTATCCCCGTAGTTTCACTGTCAACCATTGGCTGCTCCTCTGCCCATATATGGGCATATTTAGATTACAGGTGACTGTATACCTTTAAAAGCCTTACGATTTTTCCCTAAAAGTCCATTAATAATATTTCTTTAGATGATTGAAGCGCTTCTGACAGAGACCTTGTGTTGTTATAATTGCATTTTGTTGACGTATTGGTGATTTTGATCTCTACGTGTCATGGCCACTACATTAAGATAAGTTTATGATTCCACCGCCATGAGGGCGCCGCCACTTCGTTGAGTTTTCAATCAGTACAGAGTGTGTCTATAAAGTGCGATACGTCATTACCAAGACACTAAGATTTGTATTTTTATGTTTACTATTGTAAACAATGCCGAGTCAAGACCTGTTTAAGCCTCCTGACCTTATCGGCAAAGGACACTGGATAAGTCTGAATAGAGCATTTGGACCATTTGATTTTTTCATTGCGGGCCATACCACTTTGTCGAACGTCACCACAAAAGGTCCCGGTGCATGGAACATCAGGCTCTGCATTCAAACGTCGCCAAACCGTCCTATTTTTGCAGTCTAGGGCTGACTTTGGATTTGATCTTAATTTTGTTGCAATACGAAGAAGAAATTATTTAATAATTATATAAAGGACGACTCTCATATAAAATCTTTCACAGAGAATTATGTCGCCGAATCGATCCGCCTCCACTCTCACAGATTACAGTTCTCTTTGTGTGTGTTGACCTTTGTTGGCATTTCGCTGTTATTTATTGCTTTACTTTGTTGTCGACGTCTCCTCCACGTTAAATTTCGTCTTTATCCCCAACTACCTTGTCATGCGTAGCTATCGTTACCAAACCCTATGTTGTATAGTATGCGTCTCGGGGACAAATATTCATGCCCGCTAATTTTTACGATACTGTGCTTTAATACAGGTTGTTTACCCTCATTTTCAATCTTGTAAATGGAGTTTCAATAGCCTCATTTTTTTGTGAAATTCGAATATTACCGTAAAGTCAACTTAGGAATTGTGGCCATTTTATATCAAATATTAGCCCTTTCAAGTTCAGGCCGCTTGATTTGAAGTACCAGAATTTTCACACGATCCCTGATATATGTTTCATTTTGTTAAAAATATGTTTACATTTCCTTGACAAAATTTTAGAAAGTCTGCGGTCTCTGTACAGCACTCCATAGTTGAGTTGATTATATTGTTCTCAAATACTAATTCGATTCGATTTATTTTAAATTTCCATTTTCTTTTAAAGATTGCAAGAGAAACAATCAGAACACGGTTTTGAATAATGATTCGTGTATGATACTGTACTACATATGTTTATTTTGCATATTATTTTAAGGTGCTGTTGTTTCTGAAATAATTCATACAGTTATGCTGCCACATAGAATTTTCAAGAGTTTGCACATCAGTGTTGCATTGGGTGTGAATTCCAAATTTTGCCAACATTTTCACACAGAGATACCACTGAAATGTGTCACATTTACTTTTTTCCTGCTGTGGTGCATAAAGTTGTCAGCGTAATCGTGAGTTACATTGTCATTGTAAAACTGCCATTCTCACCACTAGCGCTCAATAAGACTCAGTGTGCAGTTTTCTGCAATGTTATGTGAGTCGCGATTACGATTGCACCACAGTCACGACTCTTACAATATGGGTCAGCAAACTTTAACCTGGAGGTGCCTGACACAAATATCGGCTTAGCAGCACTGTGAACAGTTTGTATGGATACTATTGAAAGACTTAGTCTTGCAGAGAAGTAAATGGTGTGTGAACAATGACATACAATGTTTGCGTTGTAGGAGCACATATTCATTCGCTAGCCTTCGCGCGTCAATAACGACATTCTGGACAATTGACGGATAATTAACTTACATATTTCAACAAACGCTTCAAATTATGTACCTGTAAGAAACCTATCGCGAAAAATACTACGTAATTTTGCCTCATATGGAATACTTACGTTCTCACAGCTAGCTCCCAAAGATTGATTAGAACGAACACGAAAATCAGCAACTTATCCACATACTGTAATGAATATTTACTATACGATCTTGCCAATGAGAAGTGAAAAGCAAAATATCGTTCAAAATGCTCCGTAGAAGCCCCAGAGTGAGTCGCAAGGATTTTTAGTACAGCCTTGCATATATAGATAGTGACTAATTTTCGTATTCTTCAAACACTTTAAAGTTCAACAAATACACAAGACACAAAGACAACAAAACCAGCATGTCCGTATTCAATAAAGTTCTAATTTAAATTTTAGGCACTTGATGGCAATGAATTCCATTATTTGTCTTTCACATGAAACATAATACCGTACAGAAATACAAATTTTACCTAATAGCCAGCTGATTGCGTTTCTTTTTCCTTTTATTGTGGAGCTCGTGTCAGTGGTTGGAGACGAGGCTTAACATCAGTTCGTAAATAAACCCGTATCAGATACAGGAGAAATGTTTAAACAACTAGGAACTCCCTAAGTTTGAATGTGTGAATTTCAAAGCTTCCGCGTATCAGACCCACCTGTATTAAGCTTACAGTCTGCTTCTTTCGTGCTATCGTGACACACGGATATAGAAAAAATAGTCAATCAAGGGGCCTGTCGGCCCATACTTTCATTGATCAATGGCGAGGGGCAGCCTGAAAAGATATCTCCTACAGGGTTTTTTGTGATGATTTGCTTGCATAGCGATCATGACATAAACTATGGTTAGAAGTTTACGAATTAAATTAAAATGCAAACCAAATGGGAGACGTTTTCAGGATTCAGAGAGACAGGTCATATGTAATGACGTGGCTGTACTTAACTAACAGAAAGTGACCGTCAATGACCTATATACCCAACGGTGGAGAAAGGGACAATGTACTAATGTCGAAAAGTAGCGCCAAGAGCCCGCCAAAGAAAGCGTATTTTAAGCAGTGCTCTGATCAAATGAAAAGATGTCAGTCTACCAGGCCACAGTGGATTATAGCTTTTTATGAAAAGCACACTGTGTGTGTCTCTGGCGTTTTTTGGTTTGTTTGTTTTTTGGGGTTTTTTTTGGTTTTTTTTTGACTTGGGCAATGTCTTTAAGGTAGTATGCGTCTCGAAAGTGAAAGACTTAGAACTTTTGATAAATTTTCCGTAAGGAATCTTTCAACCATTGTCTTTCAAAATCAAGAATAAAATTGGGGTTACCATGCAAATTTTGGTACTAGAGACACAAATAACCAAAGATTTACCGATAAGTAAAATTCAAAATGGCCGCCATCCCTGTGTTAACTCTTTGAAGAAAGATAAAATTTTCGAATTTCGAAAAACTAAGCCGTCAAAGTTTTTTACATGAAGAGCTTTAAAATGAATCCCCATAAGTGGTAATTCAGAAAAGGATTGTAAAAGTTTGAGAGTCAAAATATCTGTCCCAGAGGCGCGTTCTACCTGAAAATGATCTTCCTTATGGAAAACTGTTGGCGAGATATTGTTCAACTAGTATTTCTGACAGATTTTCATATTCATCAAACACTTAACAGTTGATCAAATACACAAGTCAATAGTAACAGCATTTCTGCATGCAACAAAGATCTAAATTATATTTTAGGCATTTTTATGCAAATAAGTTTCTGAAAGAGAAATGCAATTATAACTTCTGGTGTTCTATTTATTTGTCTACCATAAATCATTTATTGTTTCATCATACTTCTCCCTATAATACGTTGAAAAAAACACAAATGCTACATATAGACTATAGTTTGTAAAATACTAAGATATAACCATGACAACATAATTCTTGTGCAGTGGAAAAAATCTTTATTCAGCAATAATTTTGAGCATAAAGTGTTACATGTATGCAGGCTATGCTAATGAGTTAAATACCAGACAAAATTGCGTCACAGAAATAATTTAAGTTTGATCTACACATTTGATATTCTTTTCATTTATTTCGAGATAATGCTCTAATTGCTACGTCATCAATAATCTAACGCAAGGTTTACAATATATTAACATTGGCCAGTTTCGTCAACGAGCTACCACAGGTAAAAAATTCACCGACGTCATGTAACGTTTCTCCTCGACCAAAAAGACTGCTCTTTAAAGTTTCAGCTTGCCAAAGACACTGTAACCTGTCCGTTCGTTTTGACTTAGTTGAACAAGTACTCGTTTAGTCTCAGATTATTTTGACCCAGGACACAAAACAGAACAAACAATTAAAACTAACGCCTTATGTTTTTACGTAGTTGATTATTGTCTACATTCCAACATGAGAGGAAAATTGAGAATTAACGAAACCCAAACTTCAGACACTTAAAATTCCCCTTTCTATAACAACGGACATTTTCCTTGGAAACAATAACACTGTACAGCAACACACGCCCATTGAAAACTATCGCATTCCCTTAGTTGCGGCGATCGTGTCTGTTGTTCAATAGGTGGCTTAACAATCAGTTCGTAAAAGGAAACCGGATAAGGTACCGGACAGTAAAACAACCTTGAGAATACGTGAATTCCAAGCTGCTGCGTATTAGACCAACCTCTGTCACAATATACGCATTTCCTTCTTCCGTGTGCCACGGTAGAAGGAAATGTGATCAAGCAAGGGACCTGTCGGTCCATACTTTTATTGATCAAGGGCGAGGGGCAGCTTGAAAAAGAGATCGTCGTACAGGTTTTTTCTGTAATGAATTGCTGGCATAGCGATCGTGACATAAACTACGGTAAGAAGTTTACGAATTAAAGTGCAAACCAAATGGGAGACGTTTTCAGGATTCAGAGAGACAGGTCATATGTAATGACGTGGCTGTACTTAACTAACAGAAAGTGACCGTCAATGACCTATATACCCAACGGTGGAGAAAGGGACAATATACTTATGTTGAAAAGTAGCGCCAAGCCTCAGGCAATGAAAACGTATATTAAGCAGTGTTCTAATCAAATGAATTGAAAAGAAGTCAGTCTTCCTACTGATAGTGATTTATCGTTTTTTTATGAAAAGGGACACTCTATACCGTGTCTTTGAGGGCATGGTCTTTGAAATTGAATGTGCCTGGGAGATTATTACACACCATCACTAACCCACACTGCTGGCCGCATCATTAGAGCCATATGAGGCACATTCTAGCGAAACAGCGTGTTAATGGCAGCCTGCTTTGGGACGGGAGTGTTATGTTTATATCGGCATAATTATCTTTTTTAATTTTTTTTACTTGGCACACCGAAAAAAATGAGATTTTAAAACCAAGCTCAATGCTCCATCATCGGGTCGGTGCACGCTGTATTTTGTAAGAAAATTGACAGTAAATTCGATAAATTCTCGGTTGGAATGGAACACACAACGTATGGCACCAAGTCAACTAATGGGGGCATCACAAAGAAAACCATCTGAATACCCACCCTTAAAGTGTTTCGATAACTGAGCTAAATTGTTGCAGTGTTCTAACCGATATCACTCCAAAGCTAGTCCACATAGCACTCCACATAATAGGATACGCTGATATGCGTATATATGGACTGTAACAGAGTTTGGTCTGATACGCGTACTTGTGGAAGCGACAGTGTGAGGTGAAGAAGGCGTCAAAATGTAAAACTGATCTTCGAACCATATATCAATGTTATAGTTCTAAAATCACAGTAACACTTTTTCACAAGTTAACGCTGCTTTAAAAAACATCTTCTGACTTATCTTTGATCTCAACGCTCTTGTTTCGATATAAATGTTTCATTCTAGTTCAAGGGCCGTTTTAAAATTGGTACATTACTTGTCTGCCGCAAGTTGTTGGTAATTGACACACACTGGTGTAATACGATTAAAATTATTCACTAGGGGATAAAAGTGTCAAGCTTATTGTGCATCGATGTTCACTGCATTTAGATAAAACAGACTTGCTGCATATGTCTCTCGCAATCATGATTTGATTTTATTTGATTTGACTTGATTGTGATTTGCACAAAGGGAGTCGTCATTACTTACGGACCGGGATCATTCGATAAATGTTGAACAGAAGGGGGCTATGCAAAAAGTGGTAAACAAAAAGGGGGCTTTGCAAAAACATTCACGTGTGAGACTTCTTGATTCTGTAACCAGAATATATCTGTTATGGAGTCCAAAATATTATTGACAACCATGAGCTTTACCACACAGATTTAGACGTGGTAGGTATGGCCTATTTGGGCCAAATCGGCCATACCCACCACGTCAATTAAAATTTATGAGATTAATTACTTCTCTTGTTTACTTACACACTTTATGGGAAATCTGGGGAATGGCTATTACATCAGGTTGATATCCCCAACACTTTTGGTAGCTCCACGCATGGAGCTAGCTCCATGCTCTTTGTAAAACAGTTGCGCTTCCGAATAAAGCAAGACAAATTTAGTGGTTTCACTAATTTCCCTACAATTACAATACTAACGTTCATCAAACAGGGAAAACAATGCAGGCCTAGCATAGCCGTTTGTAATGACATTCGAAACACAGTGAGCATGCAAATATATTCCACAATGTTTGCCGTATAGCATGGAGGTACTAGCTAGCTCCACTCCTGGCTCCATGACTAACCATGGAGGTAGAAGAGAACTTTTTAACACACCTCGGACTGACGTACGCGTGACGTAAAAATAAAGCCACGGAGGTTACTATTAAAGTAATTTTCTGTCATTGTATCAACCGATGAGCGATGATCAGCTATTAGCCCTACGGCCGGTATGAGTCAATAGTGCTCGGCTATGACTACGCCGTAGCCGTATTATAGCCCTGCCACGCAGAGCGGAGTAGAGCGTGTGTAGTCAGGTGGCTTAGCAACAAAAAAAAGCAAGATCTTTACACGGATTACAAAAGTGCCAAATTTGCTACAGAGGTTCGCATATATGTTTAGATAAAATTAGCTATTGCTCAAAAATTTGGGCCAGCGGAAAGGCTCGATGACGTCATAAATTCAAAATGGCCGCCATTATATTGCTTAAAAATGGTAAAATACGGTTTTTTCAGCCAGTTTTCAATCTTATTTTGAATAAACTGACACAAACATCCCAAATGACAAATACAACATAAAATTGATGTAAATCAATTATTATGATGACGTCATAAAGCCAAAAGACCGACCAAATTCAAACATTGTCTAAAAATGTTAAAACACTATTAATTAAGCCTGTTTTCAGCATTTTATCGCCTGAACTGAAATTATACCCCAAATTACAGACAAAACATATAATTGATGCAAATTAATTTGTTATTACGTCATAAAACCAAAATGGCAGATTATGAAGTCAACTATACTTGGTACAATAGCCCATTTACATGACAAAATAATAGTTTCAAGGTAATGTACAATTTGTATTTATATTCCATAAACGCAAAAAAAAAGATAAATGTACCAAAACGTAGCCAATAAGCTCAACACAAGTAACAAACTCCTATGAGTTTATTTATTATTAGACAATGGTCTGTGTTTGAAAAATCGAATCGATATAGAAGGAAAACAAGGCAACTTCACACACTGGTTCTACCTTTGTTTGTGATACGTATATCAATGTGATTTCGTGATGGGAAACATGGTAAGAAACCAGTGAATCGATAGTGCTTTGACTCTGGTAATGTGACCTTGGTCCCAGAAAAAAGGTTTTATGTTTGTGATTCCTCCTAGCGGCGTTTCGGGCCAAAGTTGGATGCCTTCTTCAGTCACTTGAATAGTTTGTATTCCCACATGCTTAGTCTGATGGTCGCCATTGTTCATCAAAGAGAGATGCTAAGATCATTATGTTGTGGTCTGATTGTTGCGTGAATTGTTGCTTAGACCGTTCATTTGTACGCTCCTTGTGTTTGAATTTTGCTTGAAGGAGGATATCTTGTATGTTTTTCTTCCTTTTATACGTTATTATAGGTTTTTGGAAAACCATGGCTAGCGGTTAATCGCCCTTCATTATTTCCAGTCTCGTATCACATTATTTGATTAGGCTGGTTTTGATGAGGTTGTACTGACAAGTTTTTTGTAACATCATTACTCTTATTTTTGTTTATTGAAGGATGGCTGACGTTTTTTACATTAACTCCTTTTTGATACAAGCTATGTCTTTCTTTTTGTAATCTCGTATTTTTGCGTTGAGAAATTGACCTTTTTATGAAGTCCATATGTTGTTGCATGTGCCAACATATCTGAGGAATTCATCTTTAATGAAGCATTTGAGGTTGGTGGCAGATAAATATCGTCAGATGGTTTGGTGTGAGTTTTACAGTCGAGCCATCTCTCTCGATTGCGTCTCTGGCATTTGAAGACCATAAGGTCAAGGTATGAGATTTTGTCGATAGAGGTTTTTAATTATGAATTCCAAAGTTGAATGTAGGGTACAGGGTGTTGCACTCCTCGACAAATGTTCTGAATGTTATAAATTTATGTTCTGTTCCTGAGTAAATCATGAAAATGTCACCCTTTAAACGTTTCCATACGAATATTTTACCGGATTTGGGATATAATATAACTTTCTCCGTTTCATGGTATGTGATATCAGGCATTTCTGGTCAGCCCATGCTGCACCCATAGATTTGTTTGCATTTTTCTCAGTTGAATTAAAACATGTTGCGTTTCAGAATAATCGACAGTAAGGCTTTCATGTACGTTGTTGGTGGGGTTTTTGTATCATCTCAATTGGCTTGTACTGTTTCAGAGTCCAACGCTATGATAGCTGCATTTATGGCTCCATTTGTGGCATGCTTTTCTACCTTGATACCACGTCTAAAGTTACCAGAATAGAGTTAGCTCGTATTTTTATTGATTCTAACTAGTTAATGAAGTTTTTGTGTCCCTGACATATGTAAGTCGTCTTTGCATGATTGGTTTTATGACAAAGTCTAGAAATTCTGAGATTTGGTTTATTAGGCTCGAGTAGCCATTTCTATTGAGACGTTGGATGATGATTGTTCCTTCTGATTGGGTTTTTTGTATTTTTGGAAGGAGATACCATCGTGGTGTACAAATTATTCTACTTATGGGAATTGGGAAATCACCTCGTGAATTATCTCCTTGTCACAGATTAATGATTTCATATACAATTTCCACCGTATAGTTAATGTCGCCAAGTGTTGCCTTAATGTACAGTGATAGTGTACATTTCGCAGCTGTCTATAACTTTCTTTAATGTCATTTGTCGTATTCACAATTGTTATGCCTCTTTCTTAATTGATGGTTTTATTGTGATTGTTTGTTTTTAGACAGATTGTTCAAAGCTGTCTATTCTGCCAGAGTTATGTTCTTTCTGATGATCTAAGTTGCTTTGAGACAGTTTTACAATTTTTTGTTTTCCGCTGTTAGTAGTATCGACATTCGACTTATCTTAGAACAAATGTCTGATTGATTGATTGATTGTTTGTTTCTCATGATATTGCACAATCTTATGATGCGAATAAATTTGTTGATATCTGATATTACAATATTTCTGTATAGGAACTTTGGAGTGGGAATAGTTTTCAAGCCTTTGCTTAATGCTTTAATTTCAACATCTGGTAATGTTTGATTTGCAAGGTGTTTGATGAATCTGTGTTCTTGTTTTTGTTTAATCTTCCATTTCTGTTTATGTACTTCCTGGCGGTTTTCTTTTATGTTTTGGGTTACCAAACAACAAAACGAGATCAAAACCGAAAGGCACAGACACTTTTCATGAAATCCATGAAAGCTGCAAAAAAACGAGGTAAAATACCTTTAAAAGCCAAAAAAGTCTTCTCTTTGTTCATAAAACCCTGACAAAACGGTCTTTTTTTTTAGGCCAGCACATCCTCCAAAAAGAGAACTACTGTAGCACAAAACTATGTGTATGTCACCAAACATGGAGACATAGAAAACCAAGAAATTCAACAAACGAAAAGGCTTCTCAAACAAAGGAAGAAAAAGACCAAATCACAAGCACCAAGGTCACATGACCAGGTTCAAGGCATGATTCATCCACCGTTTATCGCCATGCTTTTCGTTATCATCATGAAATCTCACTACTATTGATCTACTCACTATATTATAACACTTTCAAAGGTAGAACCGATGCGTAAAGTTGCCCTCATTTCCTTTATATTGATTCAGTTTTTCAGACAGAGGCTATTGTTAAATAATCAATAATTTCATAATAGTTTGTAACTTGTGTCGAGCTTATTAGGTAAGTTTTGGTACATTTATCATTAATTTGAATTTATGGATCATCAAGACAACTTTTACATTACCTTTAAACTATTATTTTGTCACGTAAATGGGCTATTGTACTAAGTATAGTGAACTTATAATAGGCTATTTTGTAATTTTCGGTTGCCATTTTGGTTTTATGACATCATCACAATAATTAATTTGCATCAATTATATGTTTTGTCTGTATTTTGGGGTGTTAATTTCAGTTCAGTTACTAAAATGCTGGATAAAGGCTTAATTAACAGTAAATGAACATTATCAGACGATATTATGGGCGATATTTTGAATTTGGTCGGCCATTTTGGCTTTATGGGGTCATCATAATAATTGATTTACATCAATTTTATGTTGTATTTGTCATTTGGGATGTTTGTGTCAGTTTATTCAAACAAATATTGAAATCTGTCTAAATTAGCCGTATTTTACCATTTTTAAGCAATATAATGGCGGCCATTTTGAATTTATGACGTCATCGAGCCTTTCCGCTGACCCAAATTTTTGGAGCAATAGCTAATTTTGATCTACACATATATGTGAACCTCTGTAGCAAATTTGGCACTTTTGTAATCCGTGTAACGATATTTTTGTTAAGCCACCTCACTATAAGGAAACTGGGCGTGAGAACATTTAACAGCATTGAAGGTACAGGTTAACGACAGCACAGGAATTCCACGAGCGTCCTTTATAGCGTCGTTTCCAGGGGGACCTACTTAGTCTACTAACGTGTGGGTTGGCGACAATTGTATATGATGGAGTCTGGTGTACAAAATCTGAAATCCAATTTGCACAACTCAATACGCTTTTAATCAACTTTGGGCATAAAGTCTGACAGTTTTTTTGCAATGGCAAACGCATGATTGCGCATGTCCATCCTGTTCGTCATATTCAGAGTTTTTCGTAATGTCAAAAATCACTCCCCACGACCTCCCATGGCGAGTGACCAAATACTCAAAGAATCCTAATTCGGTTACTATTAATAATTATTTCAGTCACACAAGATGCTGTCGGGATGACATATGCAATAGGATTAGTGTAGACAAAAAAACACTGTACAACAACACTCTCACCTGGAGGAGGTCTTATTCCCTTGTTCGTGGTCAGAGGCGTGGGCTGACTGTCAGCTCTGAATTAGACCCTTCCTGAATAGTGGAAAGACACTCAGCCAACAGAGAAAGGGAGAGAATCCGTGGGAAATTCGTGAATTCCAAGGTGCTGCGTTTCAGAGCCACTTGTTTTACACGACTTTCCTGCTAAGTGATACACGGAAGTAAAAAATAAATACTTTCTAATCTCTCTGGCCAATCAGAAGGCAGAGTCGGCCCTTTGCTTTTACTGATCAAACACTAGTGTCGGTGTGACTAAAGAACAACGACTCGGTGTTTTGTACGTTTTATTTGTACGGTATTAACAAGAGAGTCAGTCCAACTACAACTATTGAAGCCTTCGGTGGAAAATAGGAGCGCACAATCATAGCATAAATTCGGTAGAAGAAAACAAGTGTGCTCGACCAGTGTTTCCGTCTTCAAGGAAGATTACTTTATTAAAACCAAGGTTGTATTTTCATATGTTTTTTTCCATTAGTGTAACCCTGAAGAAGGTAGTCTGTGTACTGCCGAAACGTTGGTTTTAATAAAGTAATCTTCCTTGAAGACGGAAACACTGGTCGAGCACACTTGTTTTCTTCTAACGTTTTATTTGCATGACAATAAGTTATAAAGTACAGTATGAATGCTAAAAATCAATTCTAGAACAATGCAAAGTGCCATAGAGAGAATGGTCAGATGTAATGAGGTAGCCCTTTCACTCAAAAATCTGTATACAGACCGTGATATGACCTTGGTTTCAAACAGCGTAGAAAGGGACACACACTCCAGTTCTGGAGTAGCGCCAAGCCTCGGACAAAGAGAACGTGTTTAGTTGAGCTTTGTAAATTGATGTTAGTTCCTAACTCCCCAAAAGCTCTCTGTTTCAACATGTACGTTCTATTTTAGTTGAAGGGGCCATTGGAACACTGTTTTACCACTTGCAGCGAACTGCAGTCGTGAGCTCTGGTGTCGAATTCATTGTGCACGCATCAAACTTCATGCAGAAGACAAGCGGCGAATTTATGTAAAACTGCGATTGGCCGTACAGTATCATGTTGCTTAAAGCCCGGGCGAAATGGACCGGGATCCGGATTAATGCCAAGTTTGGATGGGCGTTTTGGGGCATGGCTCTGCATAATGAGTCTGTTGGTAACGGTTGCTATCGTTCGCATTATCTGCGTAATCTGTTTGCTCTCAACTCCCGCTCTGACTATAAGCTTAGGTACAGCCTTCGCAATACGCGAAAGAAAAAGGAAAGAAGGAAAAAATATCAATTTCATAAAAACAGGAGCGTGCTGAGTTAATCTACTGAAGTTTTTGCTGAGTTGATTTACTGAAGTTTCGGGGTCATGTCATCGTTCGAGAATGATTCGGCTGCTGACCGCCATATCTACATACGGAAATGGCGCCGTATGCTGTGGAAATAATCATCAAGAAAGTAATAAACATAAACATTAAAAATAATCCGAAGCTGGCAATTTTGTATGTTGAAATCACGAATTACCGATCTAAACATTGACTGAGAAACACGGTCAGGAAAATGGTAGGAAATAGGTGAACGACGCGACGTCATGGCTGATCGCTAAAAATAAAAAAATAAGTTCACTACATCACGGATGGATCGAGATTTCCATGAATCTCGCGTACCACGGTATCTGTAAGCGATCGAGGTCGGCTGCTCGGTTGCTTTGAGGGTGACCCCGGACAACTAATCACGAGTTATGTTCATTTTCGGAGCAATGGGATGAACCACGGACTGGGTTCATAAATATCTTCGTTATTGAAGAAATTAAAGTCCAACCTTTGTCGAAATCATACAATAGTGCCAACTCAATGAGCCGATCTCGGACACACGTATCAATAGGCCTAAGCCTTTCGAAGAAGATCGGGTGACGACGCGTCGACGCTCACTTGCTCACCTTGAACTGACATTGACAAATACTGTTTTGATATCTTTACAAGCTTTGTTTCATTCTCATAACAGAAGTCCAAACGTTACTGGGGCAACCGGTATGTCAAAACCTTACCAACCCTCCGAACACGACATGTCATTGCCATGTGTGAGAACACGTGTACATGTACAAACCATACGGCCGTTTTCAGGGCTAGCATTTATATCAAAAGCGACTGTAGCGTACCGGTACTTTCGGCCGTAGATTTGGGGGGGCTGTCTAAAAAAAGTGGCTCTCTTTGACTGACTGTAATCAAATTGATCATGGAGGCTACCACCATGCTTTAATATTTAGTTGTTTTCGATGTCATTGTAAATTATGGACTCTGCCTGCAGTTCTGTAAAATACAGTGTACGCACTTTTCGCAAGGATACATCGTACCGGTACTGACTCATCTCTTGCTAAGTCACGACCGAAAATGGCTCACTTTCGCGATGTCTGTGCATCATAAACGCTTGTTAGTAAAATAGTTTATGACAACCACGAAGTTTTCATCCTGTGTGCATGCCAATATACATGTAACTCTAAGCACCGTCCGTGCTCTAAGCGTACACGTGGTTTGCTTACGTCGTAATTATTCTCGTATGCACAGCAAATGTTTGACCAGTTTACACCTCTGCGCGTCACTGAATGATTGACAATTGTTTGAATCGCGGAACGACTGTTCCCTGGGGCCATTTCCTTCGTTACGAAAGCGATTTTTCCCCTAATCGTCGTAATTTTAAAAGGCTTTGTGAAACTTTGCGGATACCTGTATGGCCTACATGTTTATGAAACAGTCTATGTTTAGAGAGCCTTTTGTAATTACAGGGGGGTGGGCCGGGGGAATTTCGCGAACACCTGTACCGTAAAATGTGACCCTCCCCCAATCCTCCTGTCTAAAATGTGACCCTCCCCCTTGTCCGACATTCTAAAACTTGACCCTCCCCCCCCAACCACTGCGGTATTCTCCCCCGGAATAACTAAAACAGTATCAGTAATTTACATAACAATTGTTTCAATTGTTATGTTAGGGACAAATTACAGAGGGGAGGGCTGGTGTTTTTGAGGGACAGTCGCAATTTATCACGCAAGAATTTTTGAAGAGATATGGTATTTCATACATTTTAGGGAGGGTCACCATATTTTGTGCAACTATAAGAAGGCAAGATGTAGCTGATTTAGTACTTCATCCAAAAATATCAAATCATAATACATGGAGTCTATCAGGCAAATTATTGACAATTTACCCCACAAAACATGCTATATCTGTATTTTATATATGTTTGATAATGTATTTAAATGTACTTTGCTTGAATAGGGAAGTAAAATGAACATTTGTGTACAAGAAATTGATTTCTGAATTTCATCTAAAAAGTTGGTTCATTATCCATGGTGTTTATGATGAAATTATGAATAGTTTTTTCCAATACAAAAATAGGTAAATCTTTGCATTTGTGTACTCTTGATTATTGATATTAATTTTCTTGATTAGACTACAGTGGTTACAAGTCTATGGTTGTGTAAGAAATTTGATTTCGGAATTTCACCAAAATGTCCATACACTATGCATTGGGGTCTATGATGAAACTATGAATAATTTTTTTCAGTACAAAATTAGATAAATCTGTGCATTTATGCATGCTTGATTATTCACATTATTGTTCTTGATAAGACTAGAGTGGTTACAAGTCTATGGTTGTGCAAGAAATATGATTTCGGAATTTCACCAAAATGTCCATACACTATGCATTGGGGTCTATGATGAAACTATGAATAATTTTTTTCAGTACAAAATTAGATAAATCTGTGCATTTATGCATGCTTGATTATTCACATTATTGTTCTTGATAAGACTAGAGTGGTTACAAGTCTATGGTTGTGCAAGAAATATGATTTCGGAATTTCACCAAAATGTCCATACACTATACATTGGGGTCTATGATGAAACTATGATAATTTTTTTCAGTACAAAATTAGATAAATCTGTGCATTTATGCATGCTTGATTATTCACATTATTGTTCTTGATAAGACTAGAGTGGTTACAAGTCCATAGTTGTGCAAGAAATTTGATTTTGGAATTTCACCAAAATGTCGATTCACTATGCATTGGGGTCTATGATGAAACTATGAATAATTTTTTTTTTGGTACAAAATTAGATAATCTATGCATTTATGTATGCTTGATTATTCACCGTATTGTTCTTGATAAGACTAGAATGATTACAAGTCCATGGTTGTGCAAGAAATTTCATTTTGGAATTTCACCAAAATGTCGATTCACTATGCATTGGGGTCTATGATGAAACTATGAATAATTTTTTTTCAGTAAAAAATTAGATAAATCTGTGCATTTATGTATGCTTGATTATTCACATTATTGTTCTTGATAAGACTAGAATGGTTACAAGTCCATGGTTGTGCAAGAAATTTGATTTTGGAATTTCACCAAAATGTCGATTCGCTATGCATAGGGGTCTATGATGAAACTTATGAATAATTTTTTTCAGTACAAAATTTGATAAATCTGTGCATTTATGTATGCTTGATTATTAAGATTATTGTTCTTGATTAGACTATGGTTGTGTAAGAAATTTGATTTTGGAATCTCATCAAATGTCAATTCACTATGCATGGCGGTCTATAAGTGTGTGCGTATTTTTTGTTGGTGATTTCCTATTCAGGAAATATCACACGGACAATCAAAGTTTTGGCCATAATATCAGCTTCCGTCAAAAGTGACCCTCCCCAAGATAGGTTTATAAAAGTGACCCTCCCCCTTGAACTGTTTTCTAAAAAGTGACCCTCCCCCCAATTCCCCCGGCCCACCCCCCCTGTAATTACTGAAGGCTCCCTTATGGTATGCCAATAATGTTTGTTTGAGAATCGCTTCGGCTGATTTTCACGGAGCGGTCTACCTTGCTGTCGCCAGTTGTCACTCAAGCGCCATTATGAATTTTCGATGAGTTAGGGGTCTTTTATACCCCGCACACCGGTTTAAACGTCATGCATAATTGGTAAAACCTCGGTTGCAGGGAAATAATCTAGGAAATATAAAATTATCTGTTCTGATGTAATGTCCGTATTCGACCAGCCTGAGAAATCGTTCACCAGACGTATTTATTATCGATGGTATTATATCCTTTTAAAGATACTACAAACACTATCGACTGATAAATATCGTCCTTTAAAGGGCCTACGACATGATTTCCAAAGTTTTTTATTTTTTCCCTTCAAAAACTCAGCTAGGGGACCTGTCTATGGATTGCATATTGTGTCAGTTCTGAAAGACGAGAAGGGCGAAATTTGACTCCTTTTTCATGCCTGGTGATCAGGGGGCCTCTTCCTACCCGAGCCAGGCAGCGGCATTAGCATATTGACCAACATGTACAATTGACGTCATTTGTGGCACGCTATTGTCACTAAAGTGTATTTAGCGGTTCTTGCATAAATTAGACCACAAATAAAGTCAGCTATATAAACAGTGCTCACAGACGCCCAGTAAACACTGTCAAGGAAGCCACACCGGCGGTCCAGCTGCATAATATCAAGTTGCTTCCAGCGAGGACAGTTTTGACCAGAATTCAGAAAGTGATTTCGAGGGGAATTAGCTTGAAGGCGCATAGGCAACCCCAGGCATCCGGGACGAGTTGTTCCAAATCAGAGTCAGATTCTGACACTGAAGAATAAGAATGCTCGGGACAGAATTGAAAGTACGATGAGGCTACGTTTCATTTCTTTGTATGAAGTAGACAGTATCAGTCTTAGTTTAAGCTTTTCACGGTTGGATTTGTGTTATAAAAGTAGAGCAATCCCGCGCCTGAGTCTTTCGATTCAATGCATTGCATATTGTAGCTGCAGTACTATACAGTATACTCTCGGTGCACTGTGACAGTTTTCCCGACGACCTCAGTTTCGGACATTCAATCACATGCTGTTCGTCCGACTCACTTCGCTCCGTAATGATAGCGTTTTACAAGTTGTATGACCTCATATTAAGCCAAGTGATGCTGCTATCCTGTTTTGGATAGTTTGTTTAGTAGAAGCTATTTTGGGCTATACAAATTTGGCGAAGTTAGCTAGACCATACGATAAAAGGTGCCGAAAGCAACATATGTCCGGTAGGTAAACGCCAAACACGTCGAAGTATGAATATGTCGTCTACTAAACGTAACTAATTATCAGAAAATATTTACATTCAGTTTTTTTTAACACATCAAAAATGAAAATTGGGGTTTTGAAGTTTCAAACTATCAAAATTTTGCCGCTAATCACTTTCCAAATATGACGTCCGATCACTGCGATAGCAGTCCGATTACTACGCACTCAACACGGGGTCAAAAAATTTGCAACTTGACCCCCTAAATACCACTTCTGTTGCGTTAACAGTTTGAGGATAAATACAAAAAGTTCAAATGGTATGGTAATAAGAATTCGTAGTGCTCGTCATTTATGAAAACGGCTTGGGCGAAATTCACATACCCTTTCCGAAAACTATCACTCTGAGTGTAGCTGTGTTGGACGTCGACCTTTGACAGAACTATCATTTCCTTGGAGCACGAGACAAATGGTGCAATCGACCCATGTTCCCGTGCATTTTCAGAGCAAATGAATCCTGAAAAAAGTGACGTGTTAGGCCTATTTTGTACATGTTTTGATGAAGAAAAACAAAGAAAGCTTGTCGCCGCATTGTCGGGTCGCCATTTTGAATCGCCGTCTTCACCGTTCACGATTGTGTAGAGACGGGAAGCTTCCTGCCGCACAAATGTTTCCCGATGAATGACAATGAGACATCGACTGTCATCCTTCTTGTAATGTTTATTTCGTATATTTGGCACGAAAGCATAGTACACCTAATCACATAGCCTTACAAGTCATTTTAATTTCTGTCATTTTAATTTACTCGATCGGCGAGGCGATCTGCCGTAGGCGACATGTGACCGTTGGTGATTTCCTGAAAGACCATGCTTACAATGTTCTCTCGTGCGTTGCGAGCTGGGTGTACGTTCTGAGCAAAGGAAGCCCTTGCCTCATACGGACATGAGATTGCGAAGGTGTGAAAGACTGTTTGCCCGTATTAAGATAAGTCGTCGGCTCAACTTCGAAAAGCCGAAAAAAGTCGAACGAATTGGGCTAGAGGTACACGCCCACCCGTAACTTTTACTTGCGTTTTATCTGGACAAGGGGGACGATACGCAATGCAAGACAGTGACGTAGGCTAACTTCAAGACCCAAACAGTGATTTTACGTTTGGTTGTATGGGGCATGTCATAGGCCCTTTAAGAAAATCTTAGGAAGCGATTTAGTCCATTATTTTCATCTAGGCCTGGAGAGGTTGTTGGCATGTCCAAACTTTGGCATTGTCAAACAATCCTGAACAGTGACACTATGTCTGATGTATTCCGGACTCTCGTGTTCGAATTGGATTTCGTTTCACTTAGTAAAGCTCCGTTTATAAGTGATTTCAAGATCGCCTACAACAAACTCACTCAGTCTGCCATGTACTCTGGTGAGTCTACATGTATTCAGACTCATGGACCGCTTATCCTGTTTTTGAAACATTCGGGGTAATTCATGAATTTCACACATGCATTTTTAAACGATATATGTCTACAGTTTCTTCATTGCGCGAGGTGTGCTGTGTCAACTCAGGGAAGTGAACTTTTAAAGCGCTTGTATTGCAACGAAACTCACTTTGATTGTCCCGAAACTCCGTTCTCAATACAAAATTTTGGGAGAAAAATCCGAAGAAGATATTTTGCTTTGAATACCTTTCAAAGGGGAAATATTGCTAAAATTGTTAATCGTGCGATAAATTGCTGTTGGTAGATTAAACAGATGACAGTTATATTTGAGCAACATTTCGAAACAAAATGTGAATGAGTGGTTGAGTATAAAGAAGTTACATGGTTTGCATGACCTGACTGTGCGATAGCGTTTCTGCCAGCTTTCGCTCGATGATCAAAATAGAGCTTAACAGCTTATCCATCCCAAAAACGCATTGTGTTTAGTTTTGATTGTAATGAGACTGTTTTAGTCATTCACGACGTCTTAGTACTTATTTAAGTGTGACGTGACTCTGTTCTTGTTATGGTCAACTAATGCACCCAGCGTTTTCTTAATGCTACCGGCGATAATTTATGAGTCCCATGCGTTTGTTTGCGATTTGCCAAGGGTTGCATTGTGTATATATATATCGCCCCGTCCCGTTATTTTTTTATTTGGTCAAAGTAAATTCCCCATAACATCTCAGGATAATAAGCTTTCTTGAAATTTATGAGCCGAGATCAGCTAACTCCCTGCGACGGCGACTCCGGTATAACGATGGCTTGAAGGGAAGGTGTCATTTCCTACAGTGTAATTGAGCCTGGCTGAAGATGTTCGGCCAATCTGTTGTGATGAGTGGTTTAGGTGTGTTATGTAGGTCATTCCCCCACACTCATCATGACCTGAGTTCAATTAGTCTAGAACATTCTCAAGGTCACTGCCCTTGATGACCTCACAACCTTGAATTCAATTAGTCATGTTTGGAATGTTCTGGAAAGTTGATTAGTTGTGTAAGGGAGATAATTTTAGAACAGTAATTAGCATGTCAATAAAAGTTCTAGATTGTTCTTATGCCTTTATAAAAGGGACGCGCTCAGCTTCCAGTCAGACTTTTGGGATCGTGTCTCTTGTGTGTTACTATAACTCCAGCAGTAGTCATTCTCAAGACTTTTCAAGACCTTCACTGTCAACGCTGGATTTATACTGTGGACTTTGTGCAGCTTCAAGCCTGCAAGCCAAAGGACTGTTCATTCATCCGACTGACTGTTACAACTCTGAGACTGGAGCTTTGCCGTCCCAGCTGAGATAAGTAGTCTGTACACTTTTAAAGCTTGTACTCTGTCCCTGACTTAGCAATTAGTTTTGTTTTCGTAATAAATTTTGTTTAAACGTAAACTGCTGAGTTCACCCTTTTGTTCGTTTTCTCTGCACGTAACAAAATTGGGGGCTTGTCCGGGATACGAATATTTTGAGCCGTTTGACAACAATTTGCCTACCTTTTCAAAACTACTGTATACTGTGAACTCAGCTAAATTCAATCATGGCGGAATTCAAGCCAGACGAATTTATGGATGACCTTGATCAGGACACATTTAATTCCCTCAGAAAAGACAACCTCATAGCACTGGCCAATTTCCTTAAAGTAGATGTCAAAAGATCTATGCGCAAGCGAGAATACAGTTCAAGATTGCAAAACATTTAGTTAATTCTGGCCATTTTGAGGAGTCTGCCTTAAAAGATTATGAGCCTGAGTCTTCCTTAAAACTCAAAAAATTGGAATTAGAAATACAGGCAGATTTCGAGCTAAAAAAATTGGCATTAGAAAAAGAAAAAGAATTACAAATGAAAGAAAAAGAATTACAAATGGAAAAGGAGAGACAGGCATTAGAAAAAGAAAAAATACAAATGCAGTTAGAAATGGAAGAAAGACAGAAAGAGAGGGAATTGGAAATAAAAGAAAAAGAATTGCAAATGGAAGAAAGACAAAGGGAGAAAGAAAGAGAGGAAAAAGAAAAGGAAAGAGAATTAGCAGAACACCGACTGCAGTTAGAAATAAAACGTTTAGAGCTTGGACAGTCAGGAAAATTCTTCCCTTCAGACAAGTTTGACATCACTAAGCATTTCAGGTTAGTTCCCCCTTTCCAAGAAAAGGATGTTGATAAATATTTCCTTCATTTTGAGAAAATTGCTCAGAGTCTGAATTGGCCTAAGGAGTCCTGGTCTATGCTTTTGCAGAGTGCTTTGGTGGGTAAAGCCAGAGAAATTTACATTCAGTTGTCAGTAGAGCAGGCTTCAAATTATGATTCTGTGAAGGAATTAATTCTCAAGGGCTATGAGTTGGTGCCTGAAGCTTACCGTCAGAAATTTAGGGATTGTGAGAAGGTGAAAGATCAAACTTACGTTGAATTTGCTCGAACAAAAGAACAACTGTTTGATCGTTGGTGTTCTTCGGAAAAGGTCAGTCAGAATTATGACAAATTACGACAACTTGTTTTGATTGAAGAATTTAAAAGGTGCATCCGGAGTGACATCAAGACGTTTATCAATGAACAAAAGGCAGATACATTGGAGGTTGCTGCACGTTTGGCCGATGATTATTCATTGACCCACAAATCTTCATTTCTCAGCAAACCATCCCAGTCCTTTTCATACAGAAACAATGCAGGTAAATTTAACTCCTCCTTTTCATCCAAGAATTTTTCAAAGGACAGTAGAAATCAAATGACAACAGTTCACAAAATTCAAGTAACACTTCCACATCATCAGATCCCAAGTCTCAATCTCCTTCTGACAAACAGTTCGGTACACGTTCTTGTAATTATTGCAAGAAAGACGGCCATTTAATGTCAGAGTGTTTCAAGTTGAAAAGAAAACGTGAAGGTCAAAGTGGTCAAAGTGGATCTAAGCCCACCGGCTTTATTTCTTCATCAACTCAATTAGAGTCTAATAATGTGTGTAACACATTGTCTGAGGTTAAACCCCTCTTATCCCCAATTAATGAGGTCAAGGTCAATTCTTCTCAAGATAGCATTATGGGTATTTTCGAACCATTTATTCACGATGGTTTTATATCACTTTCTAGTGATTTTTCTTCCGCTACCCCTGTCAAAATTTTAAGAGATACCGGGGCTTCCCAGTCTCTTTTGTTGGCAGATACCCTGCCGTTTTCTGAAAAGTCATTTTCAGGTTCTAAAGTTCTTATTAAGGGGTAGATTGCAATGACTTTATTCCTGTTCCTCTCCATAATGTCTATTTGTCTTCGGACTTTGTTTCTGGACCTGTGGCTTTAGGTATTAGGCCTTTTTTGCCTTTTGAAGGGATTCACCTTCTTCTTGGAAACGACCTTGCTGGGGACAAGGTCATTACTAATCCACTTGTGACTGATAATCCTAGTTTAGATCAGGATCCAGAGCCAATTGAACAAGAGATACCCGATTTATTTCCTTCATGTGCCATTACTCGAGCCATGTCAAAGAAAACTTTCGAGAATCAAATACTCTCAAAAATAATGTCACAGATGTTGACTTAAATGACACCTTTCTCAGTCAGGTGTTTGACACGGATCATTCCGTTATCCCTCGTGGATTTGAAACTTCCAGTAAAACTTCTGCTGACCAAAGTCAGACATTTTCTAGATCAAATCTCATTGCAGAACAACACAAAGACCCAGATATTTTGTCTTTGTTTGACAGGGTAGATGATGAAGGTAAAACTTCAGATAGCTCTGTTTCCTATTATACAAAATCTGGTATTCTCATGCGTAAATGGAGACCTCCAGATGTCTTGGTTGATGCGATTGGGCTATAAAACATCAAATTGTGGTTCCAAAGCCCTATCGTGCTGAAATATTGCGCCTGGCCCATGAAACGCCCTGGGCTGGTCACTTAGGAGTCAGGAAAACTTATCATAAAATTCTCAGTCACTTTTATTGGCCTAATCTCAGGCAGGATGTAGCACATTTCTGTAAAACTTGTCACACATGTCAAATGGTAGGAAAGCCAAATCAGACCATTCCAAAGGCCCCTTTACAGCCAATTCCTGCATTTCAAGAACCATTTAGTAGGATACTAATAGACTGTGTTGGGGGGGGGGGGGGGGGGGGGGGGTGGGGGGGGGGGTGGGGGGGGGGTGGGTGGGGGGGGGGGGGGGCGCCCTACCAAAAACAAGATCAGGAAATGAGTACATGCTGACAATTATGTGTACATCAACTCGGTTCCCAGAAGCCATACCACTGAGAAATATAAAGACAAAGACTATAGTGAGAGCTTTAGTCAAATTTTTCACTTTATTTGGCCTCCCTAAATGTGTCCAGTCCGATCAAGGCTCCAACTTTATGTCTGGTATTTTTCAACAAGTAATGGATCAGCTAGGCATTAAACAGTATAGGTCATCCGCCTATCATCCAGAAAGTCAGGGTGCTCTTGAGAGATTTCATCAAACTTTGAAAAACATGATTAGGACCTACTGTTTTGACACAGAGAAGCAGTGGGATGAAGGAATTTATTTTTTGCTCTTTGCTGTTAGAGAGTCAATTCAGGAGTCTCTTGGTTTTAGCCCATTTGAGCTTGTATTTGGACATACAGTCCGTGGCCCACTTAAGCTCGTTAAAGAGAATTCCTATCAGACGATGATGATTGTCTGAATATTTTGCAATATGTGTCAGATTTTCGTACAAAACTCTCTAAAGCATGTGAATTAGCCAGAGAAAATCTTGAGTCATCTCAGCAGTCAATGAAAACCAAATATGATAAAAGCACCTCAAAACGGAAGTTTGAACCAGGTCAAAAAGTTCTTGTTCTACTTCCAATTCCTGGCAAACCACTCCATGCTCGTTACTTTGGGCCATACCTAATTGATAAGAAATTGAGTGATTTAAATTACATCATAATAACACCTGACAGGCGTAAACAAAAACAGCTATGTCACATAAATATGCTTAAGCCATATTTGATAGGGATAATCCTACTATAACTCAGCCTGTCAGTGCAGTCAGTTCAAACCATTATGAAGATAGTGATACTGAAACTGACTTGAGTGAAAATACTCTAAACTCAAAGCTGGGCTCGGTCAAGCTTCAGAACTCAGAAATCCTGGAGAAGCTGGAGTCTACAAAGTTGGCACACCTCCAGCCAGAACAACAACAACAGGTGAAAGAACTGCTCCATGAATATAAACACCTGTTTCAAGATGTTCCAACGAGGACAAACGTCATCTATCACGACGTTGATGTTGGGGACAGTAAGCCTGTAAAACAACATCCATACAGACTGAATCCAACAAAAGCGAAATATCTCCAGGAAGAAGTCAAATACCTGCTGGACAATGACTTTATTGAACCCAGTAAAAGTAACTGGAGTTCGCCGTGCATACTTGTTCCTATATCAGACCACAGTTATCGTATGTGCACGGACTTTAGGAAGTCAACACTTTAACAAAGACAGACACTTTCCCAATCCCGAGGATTGATGACTGCATCGACCGAGTGGGAAAAGCCAAGTATGTGACGAAATTTGACCTACTGAAGGGATTTTGGCAAGTCCCTTTGACGGATCGTGCTCGTGAAATATCCGCCTTTGTTACACCAGACGGATTGTTCCAGTACAAGGTGATGCCATTCGGAATGAAGAACTCTCGGCAACGTTCCAACGGATGATCAACGACGTCATATCCGGGCTAGACGGGTGTGCAGCCTACGTTGACGACGTCGTCCTGTATAGTGACACCTGGGAGGAACACATCAAGCTCATGCGGAAGTTCTTTGAGAGACTGAGTAAAGCAATGTTGACTGTCAACCTTGCCAAATCTGAGTTTGGTTGGGCGAGGGTGACTTACCTCGGACATACTGTAGGACAGGGTGAGGTAAAACCTGTTGATGCCAAAATCAGTGCCATTTCAAGTTTTCCCATACCAAACTGCAAACGACAACTGATGCGCTTTCTCGGTATGGCTGGTTACTACAGAAAATTCTGTCCAAATTTCTCCACAATTACTGAGCCTTTGACTAACTTACTTAAAAGAAAGTAAAGTTTGTTTGGTCAGAGCAATGCCAACAGGCATTTGATACACTTAAAGCCATACTGCAAAGTGCCCCAGTGTTGTCTGCACCAGATTTCACTTTGCCATTCAAATTAGCTGTAGATGCTAGTGATACGGCTGCTGGTGCTGTTTATTGCAAGAGGATAGTCATGGTATAGATCATCCTGTTTGCTATTTTTCACGCAAATTTAACAAATCCCAGAGAAACTACTCTACAATTGAAAAAGAGTGTTTATCTTTGATATTAGCTTTACAGCATTTTGAAGTTTATGTTACTTCTTCAAATCAGCCAATAGTGGTTCATATTGATCACAACCCTCTTGTTTTTTCTGCAGAAATTTAAAGGCAAAAATCAGAGATTGCTAAGATGGAGTTTAATGTTACAGGAGTTTAATCTTGATATTAGACATATCAAAGGCAGAGACAATTTAATTGCAGACTGTCTCTCTCGTATTTAGAGTTTATTGTTGTTCACTTTCAAGAAATTTTACTTTAGAAAAAAAAAAAATTTTGAGTACTTAAATCCTTTTCAAGATTACATTTGTAAAAGAAAGATTTTTCTTTGAAAAATTTTCTTTTTTTTGAAGAGGGGGTGTGTTATGTAGGTCATTCCCCCCACACTCATCATGACCTGAGTTCAATTAGTCTAGAACATTCTCAAGGTCACTGCCCTTGATGACCTCACAACCTTGAATTCAATTAGTCATGTTTGGAATGTTCTGGAAAGTTGATTAGTTGTGTAAGGGAGATAATTTTAGAACAGTAATTAGCATGTCAATAAAAGTTCTAGATTGTTCTTATATGCCTTTATAAAAGGGACGTGCACAGCTTCCAGTCAGACTTTTGGGATCGTGTCTCTTGTGTGTTACTATAAACTCCAGCAGTAGTCATTCTCAAGACTTTTCAAGACCTTCACTGTCAACGCTGGATTTATACTGTGGACTTTGTGCAGCTTCAAGCCTGCAAGCCAAAGGACTGTTCATTCATCCGACTGACTGTTACAACTCTGAGACTGGAGCTTTGCCGTCCCAGCTGAGATAAGTAGTCTGTACACTTTAAAGCTTGTACTCTGTCCCTGACTTAGCAATTAGTTTTGTTTTCGTAATAAATTTTGTTTAAACGTAAACTGCTGAGTTCACCCTTTTGTTCGTTTTCTCTGCACGTAACAGGTGGCACTTGAAGTACTATGGCCCAACGATGGGGCTTTCCCGCTCACATGGGTGGCGTCAACGTATTTGCAGTTTAATAGGAGCTTAGCTGCAGAGGTTTGGCTTATTATAAACTTACCATCGTGAACTTAAACTATTCTGAGTTGAAAACTCATACATGGTGATTTGTCGTAAATGTAGAGAATGTCTTTACCTTGTTGACGCTGCGAATTATGTGCTTGTCGATTATGCGATGTAATGTTCATAAGCAATGTTATAAATTATGCTGTAAAATGTAAAACACTTGAGGCTAATTCAGTTAAAAATATCGAATTTAGCTAACACTCTATTACTATAATAGTAGCAAGCTAAGAGTCCACCTAAATTGCTAAACATCTAACGATAGCGCTTAGTGTCCTGTAATCATGATAGATAAAGTCTGCCGTGTAAAATGCAGATCGAAGTACTCTAATCAGAAACGACGCCAAAACAAGTTTCTAAAATATATACATTGGTGACTTGTATTTCAAAGGCAGTGAATACAGGCAGCAAATTCAGTATTCCCGGGATATGGCAGGTTAGGTCATTTTTACAAATGCCGCTAATGTTAATCTCTCTAACTGTTCTGGTAGTAGACTGATCACAAAGACACCGCTCTCCACGTCGCAACCGAAGGATAAGTCATACCATACAATAGGTACCTACACAATAATGAATAGCTGCACATTTGACTTTACACGGGAGGCAATTTCTTCATCATAACATCGATTCAGCTTTCGGACAGTTTGCCGATAGTTCAATGAATTGTATTAATCTCATTTTGATTATTTTGATGTAAGCAAATGACGTCATAGAATACCAATCAGTGAAATGATTTGGCTTTAGTTTTCGCTGATGAATTATTGATGTCAAATGCAATCTTTGCCGAAATGTCAAAATTGTCAGTTTATAATTGGTTGTAGCAGCAGTATTTATACGATAGAAGCTTTGCGGACCTCGGTCGTATGGCCTATGAACAACCAAACACTTTGGCTCTTCGCCTCTGCAGTATAACCTCGTTCTGCAAAACCCGTAACAGGGTCGTAGGGATTATTATCAGTGTTTTGAAAACTGTCACTGACCTTAGATTTGATAATGGTCTGACTAAGCTCTTCGTTCATTCGATGTGTATCGAGTCAAAAAGCCATGACAGAATATGAGAATATTATTCAAAGACACGAGAAAGTTTTCCCCTTACATGTTTTAACAATCTTAGAGATTCATCTGTAGCATGTAGGCATCCCAATAATTAGCGTTAAATTTTATCTAGCGTTATTTCAAATCGTTAGATTTATGTTTTAAACTTGGTTTATTAACATACAAAATAATGAACCATTACAAATATAATGAAATAATACATTTAAGAAAAGTAAACACTTTTGGCGTAGGTAACAATAAATTTCACTATTAATTATGAAGCTTTTCAGATATTGCATCATTTACCAGATTACCAACTTAATACCATTACTCAGAGTATATACCACATTCCGTAAATAGTTTAGTGATTTCGAAGTTGTACTTCCGGAGAGATACAATACCAATCATTTTATCTTGGCGAATAACCCCTTGAATACGTATGGTGAACTCTACATTAGAATTTAAGTCTCAAGATGAGCATGAGGCAACGAACTAACAATTTCAATCCGAATTTGCGTATCATTTAAAAGTGAAGCCAATTGAATGACGCAACAGTAGGTCTTTCCGGATATTTGCATTAACACGATTGGAACTAATTTGGGATAATTGGATCTTTATATTTTTCAAATTCCTCAAAAACTTTAGCTGCCCTATTGCTGAACGTTGCGATATTACAAATTACTCATAAAAACAAATGTGTAACTTGAAAAGAAAAGCAGATGAGGTTACATTTGCAGCCTGAATCGACATAACGTCACTATCCAATCATCCCAAATTAGTTCCAATCGTGTTATAATAACATGTCCTATGACTGTGTGGAAAGGAATAAAAAATATCACTTGAAATAAAGAAACACAGCTTATGCGGAGAATTCCTTCCGTGAAGTCATAAAATTCACTTTGCTCACATCTGAAAGTGTGCATCTTGAAAGTTCAGAGAGACATCTTTTTTATTAGTTTTTCTCTATAGAGGCAATTCGTGAAAGATTCTTAAATGTGATTGAGTTAAAGGGATTGAAATAATAGGCGAAGTAGGCTCAACATAACAATTCTTATCATTTAAATTGGTATGATTTTCAGATCAGAACATACTGTTTAACTGCTTTTGATACAACAACAATAACAACAACAACTACTACTACTACTACTACTACTACTACTACTACTACTACTACTACTACTACTAATAATAATAATAATAATAATAATAATAATAATAATACACCATAAAACTTACATTCGAATAAATCGTTCATTCATATGAAAGAAATATTAAAATTTACCCAGATCTACTATTTCTTGAAGAGTATTTTGGCAAGATCGGGGGCTATTTAGACCAAAGTAATTTCCGATAAAAATGAAAGGTATTACATGATGACTTAAAAATAAAAAAATGAACCGTCCATGAATATATCTGCCTTCAAAATGCGAAAAAAAATACCGTATTCAAAAATTCTGAAATTCTTAAAACTACCCTTCCTAACAGATTCTATTCTTTAACAGTAATTTCTTATTATGCGCCTGACGTCACGTCAAAATATACTATGTTCAACTTGTCAAACACAGCCGGCACGTGTTGACTGTCAACCAATGCTGTGTTCATTGACAACTGAATTCTAGTCCGAACTACAATTCATGAGTAAACAACTATTTTGCACATTTTACACATTTTGTGTTTTTGCAAAGCAGATACTGGGAAAACACTCGCTCTTCACATAGCAAAGTACTAAAACTCGATATTGTTATCAACGCTGTTACGATTATTGCCATGATTGGTTTGAGAGAAAGTAGCTTTGGGTTCTTCCTTGTGGGTAGTCCTCCTCATCATTGTAGTCAGCTCTTGGTAACTGATCATCGTAGTCAATTTCCGGTAACTGATAATCGTAGTCAACCTTCGGTAACTGGGGAACGCCATCTAGGGTACTGACAGGGTGGATGTAATCATCGTTGACGGAACCGCTTTCTCGTACAGCCTTGAAGAAACCAGATTGAGGGACCTCACCTGACTTATATTGGGAAGCCCGGAAGTGCTTCCACATTTTAGTGTACTTTTCCATACTCTTGTCCTCACGGGGATCAGGTTTGAAGGTGTTCAGATTTTCAGGTTCATCAGGCAGAGTACGCATCATCAACCAGTTTGGCCTTGGTAGTTGTACACTTTTCTAGAAAGAAAGTGCAGATATATCTGATCACCCAGTTGTCTCTTACAACGAGAGAGAGCACTTAGGGCTCCTTTATTAGACTTAATACACTCACCGAACCGCGTGCTCGTGAAACAATAGCACAATAGCAAAATAGTGAAAGGCTTAATCTTTGTCGCAAAATTTCCTTTCGGAATGTTTCAACCATTCTCTTTTTAATGAAATCAAGAATAAAAATTCGGGGTAATCGTGAAATTTTAGTACTAGAGAAAAAAATGACCCAAGATTTACCGATATTTAAAATTCAATATTGCCGCCATTCCTGTGTTAGCTCTACAAAGAAAAAAACACCTTCCGAATTTTGAAAAAACTAAGTGAGTCAAAAGTGTTCTACCAAGAGCTTTAAAAATGAACCCCACAAGTGGTAAATCAGAAAATAATTGAAAAAAGTTTGACAGTCCTAATATCTGTGTCCTTGGCGCGTTTTACCTTAATGTGGATCACATTAGTAGACTGAAAGAGATACGATATCAAAATAATTTTATCTATTTTCGATTCACTTATTTGTCCACGCAACAGGCTCAAAGTCTTAAAATAAAATTCGACAGTACATAAAACACAGACAAAGAAACATAAACAAATAAAATATATTTGAAATTTAAATGAATTTTCAAGGAAATAGTTTTAGCAAGAGGAATGAACGGGGTGTCAAAAATTTTAAAAATGTTTTAAAAACTGCACACATTTATGTGTACAGTACTAGACGAAAGCGAACGTTTTATATCTAGCCTGCATCGTTAAAACATGAAATACACAAGATGCTTTGAGCAGTCGTGATTGATCTCAGAATGGCAGTCGGGATAAAAGGCAGGAGCAAGAGAAAGTTAATTTAGTCAATGCTGATTTCTAGACTTTCAATCAAAGCGACAGAGATAAGAGATTAAAAAGTATACTAAGTTGTACAACAATTTTTTAATGTGACGTCAGCGATAGGGATCACATCAAAGTCTCAGATGGAAGAAATATTGTTTCGAATACGATTTTTCTTGTTGGTTATGCTAATACAATCAGAAGCACTGAGATTCCGACTTCAAGAAACACACGATTTATAAATTCTAACCAAGTTCTCTTATAAACGAGTCATCGGCGTATGTAGTGATATGGCAGAAGCAGAACATTTTGATGGTCATTGATGTCAACGACTCATAAATGAATACAAATGTTGGACCATACATGTGGGTAATTAACAAGATTTACCATGAAGAATTATACACATGGATCTGTCTGTTAAATTTAATACGTCGTCAAGAGATAAGGAAAATATATCTACCAAGAATTCTCTCAGTTGTGTGTTTTATTTTTGTTAAAAATAATCTAATAAATAATTTCAATTTTAAAGCTATTTCTTTAATTTTCGAGGAAGGTGTGCATCTTGGCGCTTGTTTATTCTCGGGATGCTCATTAGGTATGAATGGTCAGCATCCGAGGTATGTAATACGGGCAATATACAAACAAACATAATTCAATCGGTTATTACTTATTTCATGGTTAACCGAAAATTCTGTAAGTTTTCTACCTCTCTTTCTCACATTGCCCCACATGTAAACATTATTAATACTTAATGAAACTCAGATAATATTCAGCTTATCAATTATATTTCAGCATTAGACTTACCGAAGGAAATTCACTTCTATGATGTGAAGTCATAGCTTGCTCTCGTGCTTTCCTCGCTGCCATATTACCCGACTGGCTACTGCAAGCATATTGATCATATAAAACGAAGTTTAAAATTACTAAACTATTATAGCAATCAGTCAGACAGGCAGACACACATGCAACATAACATAACATAATATAACATAACATGACATATCAACATAACATAACATAACATAACATAACATAACATAATATAACATAACATAACGTAAGTTATGTTATTAACATAACTTAACATAACTTTATATATATATATATATATATTATATATATATATATATATATATATATATATATATATTATATACACGCTATATATATATTTGTGATTTGAAACATAATTCAGGGAATCTTCTTATGTTAAGATTGGCAAACTTATTAAAACAAAATATCAACTTTTCGGACTGACTGGCACAATAAATCTCACACTTTTCCTCCTCCGGCAGGATATTAATAACTAACCTTGTTCGAGTACGCCAATACAATATCAGGCAAACCGTGACAAGGATGATAAACAATACAATTGCTACTGCAGATACGCCGACCAATGCAACAAGGTAATCTTCGTTTGGGGGTTCAACTGAATAAACGAGAAAAGACATCAATTTCTAAAAACTTATCGGAGAATACCTATGCTTTGATCACCGTGCACATTTTATACAACACCATCAACATGAAAGCTGGTATACAGTACTTGTGAATAGTTTGGTGTCACAGACAGGGCGGTGATTTATCAACGAATGCATTTTTTATACCTTAGTCACTAGTTCAAAATATCTACATATCACATATCAAGTCTGATTATGGCTTAACGAAATTTAATATCATTGTACGATGAGTTCAATGACGACTGCCTTCCGTTATGAACATAAAGAGCGTAGCATCCATGTAACTGAATTTTACCATTGTTGTAGGGAAAGAAAACACTTCAAACCATGTGTTTTATAATGTATATAAGCTTACTTGGTGTCTCTGTTGTTGTCAAATGATACGTTGTAGTTACTCGGGAAACGTCAACGAGTACAGTACACGATCTGTATGTTGGCAAAGCACATAGAAATAATAGACCTAGAGGGTCCCATGACTAGTAAAGTCATGGGCTTATTGCTATAAACTTATATGCTTAAACAATGTCCACCCATGTCTTTTTTGCAATAATAGTTAATTTCGTGTACTTGATGCACATGATATGAATATTATACAAGAAATCGCACTATTTCTATTACAGAGTTTTTCATTACCGCTTAAAAGCATAACACGATGAAATCAAATGACAAAAACAAACAAATGAGAAAAAATTACTTCTTCCTTTGAAATCACGTCGGTGGATGTCATAACCAAGGAAGCAGACTATTTCCCCATCTCTAAAAGATGTTTTTCAAAACGTTTTGGTTCGTACACATTGCAACTTCATAATGACATAGGTCTCAAGTTCGATCTATAGAATAAATCTCGGTCTCTATAAACGACATACCGTAATCTAAATGCCCCATTTTGACTTTTGGCAATCTGGTCTTCCTTCTGTTTTTTACGTTTAATTTTGAACGTTTTGATTGTTAGATCTCACTTCAAAAAGAAGCCACAGCTGTATCCCAGGCGTCGAAAACTACACAGATTCCAATTTTAAAATTTCATATTACCTGCTATGATATGTATACAAACAGATGTTGACAAGACATGTTTGAATAAAAGTTGAAAACCATAAAGGAATCGTAAAAAGCTTACCCTTCTCCGTTTTCTGGATCACTTGTGCTCACAACAATTGTCAAGTTATAGGTGCCAACATCAAGTACTTTATTTATTAATATTTCACCTGTGACAGTGTTTATGGAAAACACGTCCTACAGAACATTAAAAAACAAAATCAAGGTCATTAGGTGCTAGGAACCATGGTTAGTGTGTCTGAATAAGTGGTGGAGCTATTTTGTCTCAGATCTTAGTCAGAATTTAGAGAAAAAGTCTATCCACTCGGCAAGCAAACGAAGCTTGAAAACGCCTGGATTACTTTGTGAATACTTTTGGAAAGATTTCAGTCTTGCGGGTAGCAACTGTTAGTATTTTATAAAATTGTTAATATATACTTCTGAACTCAGGCCATGCTAAACTTGTCTGGCGACTGGTGGCAATTTTTTCACATTCTTTCTCGAGAACAACATCGAACCTCATGACGTATTCGAGAAAGGGTGAAATATTGACAGTTAGTTGTATAAAAGTCCAGTAGTCCAGATTTATGATTTTAAAGTTACTTGTGAAAGTGATGTTGAATATTTCCTTTCTGGAAAGTCACATAGATGAAGCAGGCCGGATTGGTATTTTGTGTACAAGTTTTATGACGTATTGCGTACCCATGCACTTGCTGATACGATTCCATAGAACAGGTTTGGCAAAGGTTTTGTACCGTTCTGTCTTGGTTGAATGGTAATATTCAGTGACTCTCCTGGAGGCTTGTCTTCATTTATATTCACCGAATACTCATCTGGAATAAAGATGCAGTAATGTTTTTATACAAATATTACTCAATACATATATATTGTACAGTATTTTATTAAACATATCATCGAACGGGCAAAAGCTTAAATATAGGATAAGATACGTACCCACTAACCTTCAAGCAATAAGGAAAAACTTGCCTTGCTAAGGAGCACAACATTACTATCGACTGACAAGGCCTTAAACTCCCCCTACTCCGACAGTGAGTGTGGTATCCGAATCACTTCTCCATTTTGGCTCCTCACAGAGGTGCCATTTCAACTTTGCGACTCCTTTTCTGACAATACTCGCCCGAGGATAATTGTTACCAAAAAGAAAAAGCATGACTTCTTGCTACCACAGACTAGCAACAAGTCTTAACCACTGCTACGAAAATGTAAAATGAAGTGCCGACAGTAATCTAATGATCGTGATAATGTCACTCGAATTAAATATCAAGTTAATCAGGCTTATCTTACCTTTTCTGCATCTTGGAGTGTATTCGTATCTGAAGAAAATGGTTAACCAAGTTATGACAGGATTGATATTAGTACCTATGTACGGTCCCACGTCAATCGGTTCGATGTTTCGAACAACTAATATAAGCTGAGGAAAAGAAAAAACAAACATTTAGTTTAGAAGAACCATTTTCAGCATGTTAATGATTTAGATGACGAAGTATTTAAGTCATAGAAATGTTCGATTTTGTTTATTCACAAAACAAAAAAATTAATCATGAATATCATCGTGATTCATACCTCTATGATAATTGTAGATGTAAGATTTAATTCGTACAATTTTTCTGTTGTTGTTATGGTACCATCTGCCTGATTGATATCAAAATAGTCTGACGGAGTGACGGATCCAATGCCTTCAAAGCGAGCTCTCGCAATGTGATAGAAACACTCTGTGTTCCTTCCCAAATCAGGATCCTTTGCCCTAAGAGTGGTTACCAAAGCTCCGGAGCTGCTATCCTGTAAGTTGAATGGGTAAAATTTAAAATTTAATGTCCGGGTGAAAAATTAAAAAATGAACGACTTAGAGCTCACTCGATTTCTACCTTTGCTATATCGCAAATACAGAATTGTTATTTTCACGTCTCTAACGATAGGAATGCTGAATTCTGCCATCGACATACTGGTATAGTGTAATTTCAGGGCAAAGAATTTATGTCAGAATGAACATGTTGTGGAATTATCGTTCTTAAATAACCTCAATTTAGTCTTGTTTTCCATTAATAGGATTATTAAGAATGATTTGCAACAACAGCTGCTGTGTGCTGTTCACCAAAAAGGGGCATGCACACTATCTTGTGAGAACTACCATGTCTTAGGATATCACGGTTGATTATTGTTTACCTGTATGATTGTGGCGTTCAGCACTTGGGGTAGCTCCGGGGCATTGTCATTAGCGTCTTCAATCGTAATAGTGACCGTGACATTTGCAGATTTTGGATCTGGCGTGACGTCATGAGCTGAAATGATTAACTCAACTGACGCTAGGGCTTCCCTGTCAAGTGGATTGTTCACAGTTATTTGCCCAGTCAGAGTGTCTATAGAGAACAATCCTGTTGGATAAGAATAAAAAGTACCCTCATATTCAGGATAAAATAAAATGTAACGTCTATAAACCATACTTATGATGTTAAAAAACATAAAAGTTACTGTCTACTGTCTATATTGATTTCAGTTAGTTTAGTTATTTACATCATATGGATTTAAGTCTCATGCTTCTATTACAGACTGATTTTTGTTTGTTTCATTTTCAAAAAATGGAAGCTATCAACAATTAGTTTGATTTTTTGAGTAACGTTCCCGCTGTTCTCCTCGGCAATGCTATACAAAATCAAAAGTAAAGCATCTTCGCCTATCACTGAAGATGACATGTTACTAAATAAATTTGTTTATGAACTGATTATTTACATGACATAAAAGCTTGCAGGATATAGCAATAGTTCAAATTATATTTTTGTTTAGTATGACTAGAGACTTATCTTTTATTGGTTGATCAACAATAAAAATAAAAATGATATTCGGACTGTAGCAGAGTAGCGTTGATATCACGTTCATTGATGAACATCCATGTGTGTGTCATCACAGACAACTGTCCATGGTTTCAAGGTTTATTTTAAATTTACATCACTTTTAGTGATATGTTCAGTTAACGTGATAAGTATGATTAAAACACAAACATCATGGACATCTATCAATCGACAGAAAGTTGCCTTTGTTCGTTCCCATAATTACTGCTCTTCTTCACTTTGCTCATACAATATCATCAAACTGTCATTCTTACCATCGTCATTGCCTCCAACAATATCGTAATAGACTTCTCCGTTGGCATCTCTGTCATCATCTGTTGCTTTTGGTGGGGTTTGGGGCTCCGTTTTCAATTCAGTCCCAATCAAAGAATTTTCATTAATATTGGCCTTGTATGACTCTTTTTCAAATTTTGGTGGAAAATTGACTTCTTCGATGTTTATTTCGATCTGAAAGTGCATTAGAAATAAACCAACAAACAAATGATGATAATAGAAACGTTGCTTTATATGATTGACAACACAACGGTGCTTTGTTTTCTATTCATTATTTCAGTATTTCAACCTTGATAAGTTTGTGTCCAGGTCTGCTCGTCCTTCAAAGAAACTCATTTTTCTCTAAGTTTGGACAAGTGAAAATAATCTGTAGACGTTTCTGTGTTTGAAATGTTACGATATTATATAACATTTACGATGACTTTATGTTTGTTTTGTTTTGTATAGATTTGATACCTTGTTGCTATGACAGAAGGTTACAGCCAAAATCTTAGCTTCTTGACAATTGTGAAGATTGTAAACCGACTCAGATTTAAGTTTTACAATGAAGCAGTTGCCCAGTAAGATCAAAAGAAAAGTTTTACCAACCATGGAGATGCTACTCAAAGGATCCGTTCCCTTGTCTTGACATCTCACTGAGAGTAAACAAGACCCTGAAGGTTGCTCATACAGTTCGCCAGTAGTGATGATCTGTCCAGTTGTGGAATTTATCTCAAAATGATTCTGACTGCAGTTTCCTCCACCTTGAATCATAGGTGTATAAATCGAAATGCGTATTCAACTTTTGGAATAACATTGTTTCAAAACATTAGAAATTCTCCACGACTTATCTATCCGGCGAACTTTCTCATAATAATACTAATATACCCGATATATCCTAAAACTTGGCACACGGTATAAATCACGATTTTTGCAGCCGGTGCAGGTAAGTTTCAACATTGTGTCGAACAGTGACTGTCATTGGTGCTTAACGTATTTGCAAATTTTAGTATCTAGGTTTCAAATTATACACAATTGTATGAAGTAGGCTGATATTCAAAAACGAAGTATCATAAAAGCTGTTACAAAAACTGAACAGTGCTTTAACAGTATTAACTATATTGCTTATAAAATTCAGTCATTTGTATAATTTGGTTACAGTTCATCTACATCATGACGTTAAAACGTTTGCCGTAAATATCACGCAAAACCTATACATAGAACGTTTATAAAAGTGAGATTTAGATCGTTTGAGACTTTTAGAAGCCGTTTCTACTGTACATAACATACCTATGATGTCATATGTGACCATAGCGTTAATCCCAATGTCTCTATCCATTGCTGATACCATCAACACTTTGGTTTGTGGTGGAGAATCCTTAGGTAATGGCACATAATAGTTGGGATTCACAAACTCAGGTACATTGTCATTGTAGTCTTCTATTTTAAAGCTAATTATTAGAGGTGTCGATGTTTTCGCTGGAGACCCTTTGTCGATAGCTACAACCTTTATTGTGTGGGCGTCTTCAGTTTCTCGATCGAGTAATTTCGCAGTTCGAATTGATCCAGAAATTTCTGAGGAGCATTAAACGTTCAGCAGAAAATCCCCATTAGAAGATGCAGAGTGCAGGGTTACTCAGTGGTCTAGCATTACAGTTGTCTAGATTGATTGTAAGGGCTGTAATATGCTCTACACCGACAATGAAATAGCATTGTGTCTGTGCAATGATAAATTTTCATATGTCTTCCTTTATCTAACGATTCTTATTATATCGCTGGATGAACGACGTAACATCGAAAATCAATGCATATTTTTTTCCTTTCGACCTAGTTATTGTACATGTTAAGAAGCTTTCATAAACTGACCTGATAATACTCATTGCAATGATTTATAGCCAATTTGATAACGCGCACATACGATTTTCCTCATTGCAGTAGACAGGCGCAATACTTACCGCCGACATAAAACGTGCCATTTGAGTCCTCTTCAAGTTGAAAGTAGATTTCAGCATTTTGCCCTTCATCGTAGTCACTAGCGCTAACGTAAGTCACCTACCGTAAGGTAAATGAGAAATATTTACTGTTTTGATATTCATCAGTTAAAGGTATAATAAGTGAACGAATAACAGCGCAACCCAACGACATTGAAGGGCATTTTAAAAATATGATGAGTGGGTTAATAACATAGTCTTCGATACTCTGCTTTTTTAATATTCTCCTATGTCAAGAATAAAACTAACCATTAATTTGGTGATATCTTACAATTAAAAAATTCAAGAATACTATATATTCTGCAGTGAAATCCAGATGAGATAGATTTGAGATTTTTCAATCGCTCAATACGTTCTTGAATGGAATGCGAACATTTCAACGTCGCTTACGCCACGCGTCTTAGAAAATAACCTCCGCTATGCGACGTACTTGAACGAAAAACATGATATTTGTGAGCAACCTTATATTATTGAAGTACTGAGTACCGTGAAGAATAAGACAAGATAAATATAAGATAAGATAAAGAAAAACGTCAGTTGAGCGAAATGTACGTTTATACCTCAGTTCCGTTTCCTATATTTTCGTTGATTACTTCAATGGATGTATTTGTCGTTATTATCGGTGTATTGTCATTTTCATCCAAAATCCCAATTTCAAGGGTCACAGTGGTATTACGAGGTTGCGACCCTTGATCACTAGCCTTAAATAGAAAACAAAAAATAGCCGGTTTGACTTTTCGTAGGTTTGCATTTTACAGAGAATTGTTCGAAACACTGTTGCCTGTCGTTTGTTCATTGCATGGATAGATTATTTAATTGACAGAAGACTAAAAAAAACCAAATATATATTTATTTAGATGCAAACACTAGGGAACAGCTATATTCCTGCAACTAGTAAAATTACTTGAACATTTATTACTGTGAACGGAGAACTATTCAGATGGCCAGATGGATTTCGCTTGAAACTTCAACTGTTACATACCGCAATTATTATACTGTAAGATTCCACCTTTTCCCTGTCAGCTTCCTTGATAACACTCAGGACTCCTGTTGAACTGTCGATATCAAATATGGCACCTACAAGGAAAGTTTAGCATCTGCATATAATCAGAATATGATATCGGAAAGTGTTTTGGCAATAATCAGGATACAACATCACGTTTTTACACCTGTTCATTAAATAAAACAAACTAAGATGAAATGGAAATAACTTTACATTTCAATTTAGCGTTTCAGGCGCTTAATATTCAAACACAAAAGATATGCAAATAAACACAAAGGCCTGAAAGTCTCTCGAAACGTATCGAAATACATGATTTATGATAAAGGATTCCAGCGAATTAAAAGAAATAAGAACGACCCTTTCGAACGCGTGACTTCCAAGATGTACATACCGCCATTACTGTTGGTAATGCTGTATTCGATCTGTGAATTAGGACCATCTTGGTCTCTATCTTCAGCCTTAAATTGAACAAACGAAGAATTCAGAGAATTCTCTAGCAGTTCTGTCCACAGCACTGGTTCTTGGGGGAATATGAAGTAAGGATCCTCATCGTTTTCATCCTGAATATTTATCTTCACCTAGTTTTGGAATAAAACAATAAAAACAAAAACTCGCCAAATTGAATTTCGTGAGGTTAGGAACAGATTTTCGCAGTGAGTTAAGTAGATTTGATAGTTTTTGATAACTTGCAGTCTTTCGTCTGATTGTTTGCTGGTCTTTTCATTGATCCAAACAAAGTAAACGTTTGATCCGTATCTGAGGTATGACAAATCAATTAATATTATCCCGCCAAGTCATAATCGGCCGAGGGGTGACGCGGTCTGCATACTGTTGATGATACTATGATCTAAGTTCAAGGACAAATATACCGATAAAACCTTTCCGCGGTAGGCTAAACCAGTGGCAATATATGATAATATTAAAAGAGTCGCTAACGGTGATCCTGTATTATAGCAGTCTGCCATTCGGATATTATTGAGGATGGTAAAAGAACGCTGGTCAAATTTGTGTAGAATGCATAGCTACATTACAAAATAACGGCAACATAACAGTTAAATTACTATCCTAAAATTAAATATAATGTTGGTAGATTTATAGGATTAAAGAAATCGCATAGGCTCGACATGTAACTTTGGAATCACTTTCGGACATTAGAGAAGCCCGGAATTCACAACGCCACAAGTAAAATACACACTGTAAATCTTACCGTCGTAAATGCAAATCCGTCGTCTTCATTATCACCATGAGCCAGTACATTGAAGGTTACTTTAGAAGTTGTCTCCCTGTCGATTGGCCGAGTTAAATTAATAAAACCCTACAAAAAACGCAATTTTATGGGTGAAATCGTAATTTACGACAGTTATTATTTCAATTTTTACGGGACCTTCACAAAACTCATTCTGAAGTTACAAAACGATGCCAATGAATTAAAAACTTTAATATCGAGTATATTTGAGCCTTCTAAATATACTGAAATCTACATTGTCTACATTATCTCTAGACTGCAATTTTACAAAGTAAGCACATTTCTTTCAATGTTACATACCCTGTAAATTACAAAAATGTCCCTGCAAAACACATAACAAGAAATACAGTAATCTCTATACCAATTATTTTCTTGACCATGATAAATTGGATTGTTGTGGAATTCATGTCAAAATGTTATCTGAACTTTAAATACGTCTCTATGCCTGATTTACTGTGCTACATCGACAGTGTGAGTAAACAAATACATATGAACTCACCGTGTATTGATCTAAAGTGACTCCTTCTATGCTATATGGTAGGTCGTACACAAAATCCTTGTTTATATTTCTGCTGAAGGCTTCAACATTTCCAACATACACGTTCTTTTCATTCTCCATAACATTGAAAACATACATGGTTTCATTGAACTCAAACACTTGTGATGGTTTTTCGAATGAAATGACCACCATAGCAGTGTCTTCTTTCGGTGGAGATCCGCCATCTTTAGCAGAGATATTGAATCTCAGTATCTCATTATCAACACCAGGAACTGGTAAATAGTCTCTTATAACTGTGATGGCACCATTTGTACTTATTTTAAATATATCTTTGTACTTTTCACTTATAACAGAATATGTAATTTCTGCATTGCTGCCACTATCGAGATCCGTGGCAGACACGAACGAGACAAGAGTTTCAGCTGTTATGCCGCCTGGCGGAAGAAGCATTGTCGCGTCATATTTTTGTGATGAAAAGTTTGGTTCATTATCACTTACATCATCAACTAGAATTCTCACTCGCACGGAAGTTGATTTCCGTGGCGTTCCGTTATCAGTAGCTATGACTTCAAAATCATATGAGGGAACTGTCTCCCTATCTAGTGCAGTATTTGACGATACAGTTCCGTTGCTGTCGATAGTAAAGATAGTTGGATCAGTCAACGAGTATTCTATCTCAGCGTTCTCACCAAAGTCAGGGTCAGAAGCGATTACAGATAATACTGTAGATCCCGTCTGTCCTTCCAGTGTGCGTCCATTATAAAACAGTTGATCAAAGCGAGGCGAGTTGTCGTTCACATCTAAAACAGTAACACTTACATAGACTAAAGTCTCCTTCGCTGGATATCCCTGGTCTCGTGCGATTATTCCCAAGATGTATTTATCTTTAGCTTCTCTGTCAAGTTCAGAACGCAAAGACAGCTCACCTGTCGTCGTATCAATGTTAAACTTTCCATCATCTCCTTCAAGAATGTAATATCTTAGTTCACTGTTTAATCCCTCGTCAGCGTCTGTGGCTTGTATGGTTGTTAATACAGTTGCTATCGGAGAATCTTCACTGATAATCAAATTTTGTAGCTGTTCAGTAGCTGTGAATACTGGTGAGTTATCATAAGCATCCGTGATCTTCACAATAAATGGTACACTATTTGAGTTTCCATCTGGATGGCCATCTCTATCTTGAGCTACTACCGTCATATGATACTCTTTGATCGATTCATAGTCCAAGTCTGCACTTACATTCAACCATACAGCGCCACTCTTTGGGTTTATGAAAAATAATTCACTGTCTGGTCCTATGAGGGAATATCTAATTTCTGCATTAAACTCGAAATCGTCGTCCGTTGCCTGTATTGGCGGAATCTGTAAATAATGATAGAAACTAATGATTGATAGATTCTTGGAAGCTTATATTATAAGATCGATCTTTTAGAGAGAAGTTGTTAGAAAGGGACCAGAAAGACTAATCGATCACAAGGAACTGGTCACAAGGATTCGGTCAGGATCATGCTTTAGTTGGCACTGTAGTGCGTTGTTGTGGGCATACAAAGTAAATTCCAGAATTAAAAAGAAATTGACATCCTTTTGATAACTCTGGATTATTCAGTCCCTCGATCAAAGCTTGTCAACTCACAATTATAACTGGTGTCTGTTCACTGGGAGATCCAGCATCTTCTCTTACTGTAGCAGAGTATGACAATTCACCAAAGTTTGGAATTTCATCGTTGACATCTTCGACTATGATTTCCAAAAGAATCTGTGATAGGCAAGATCAGGTAAGGAATGTGTGTTAATAAAATTGACATGTAAAAGCCAATAAAAAAATCTATTGTATTTACATCTAGTGGACATTTTGCTTTCTCGAAAAACAAAAATGTGAGAACCTTTGTCTATGCCCATTGCCTATTGTTGCGTCGAAACGCTTTTGCCTCGATTTTCGATGTGTCCGTAGACTAACATGGCGGCCGGTATTTCTCACCCCTTCTGAAATTCACATCTGACTTGAGCATTTCGTGAAACCAAGACATTCTCTCGAAATATTTTCTGTCCTTGTATTTTAGTGTTGTTCTACCTATGCAGATGTTCGTATTCGTATTTATTGACTTGGACCCGATCACTTATAAACAGAGAATACGAAAGTCTACCCTTGAGAACGTATACAAGTCATTACAAGTAAGCTTATCGACTCAAAAAAAGTTATTTTTGAGATCAATGGTTACATGAATTTCAAGGAATATAACAAACAAAATGAAAATAGACAGTGTTTACCCATGTATACTTCAAAAGAAATACAGGAATATTCGGAATCAACTCGCCAGTGGTCGCGTTGTTGCACTGTATCTACACAGTATACTCGATTCCTGCAGATTTGACGTGCGTTGCATTTTTAATTCATTCTCATTCTAAACAAAGTGTAATTCTGTTTGACGTGAATTTCATGCCTTTGCTATTCTTTGTTTTTAAACGTCTATTATATAGATTGATTATCTTTAATTTGCATTGTGTGACGAGGATATATTCCAGGCTCGCGATGGACACATCAAAATGATTGACCACTTTAGGGTGGCGTATTTATATCAAAACTTTAAATGCTTCATCATTCAAAGAAACAACTGTTTATTTTGCAAAAAGGAAACAAAATTAGCTTATACAAGTAATACGTGTGCTAATTCCTTAATATTTTTCTTTGTTCAATTTTGAAAAAACTTGTGGCATAATGATGGTGTTCCGAATAGTCTTCAATCGTTACATGGCCATTATGAAACTCCCACTTTTCCTTGATAAGCGGAGAAAGATACCAGGGAATTACATTTGAACGTTGCTACAGAAAACTTAATGGCCTTGAAAAACACACGCATCCGTCGTGTGAAAGACTGCGAAAGCTGACTCACAACTGAAAAGTGAATAGTGCCACAATAAGGCCGAGCCCGAGTTTATTTATTTCAATGGAAGGCGGCAATTTAATGTTTACAGTAGATGGGTTTTGGACAAAGAGATATATACCCTTCCCTGTCGCAGGTGTTGGTGGCCTCGTTGGCATCACGTTCGACAACCGAAATTATCACATTGTTTTATGTGTCAATAATTCTGATGATAACTTTTGATGAATTCTAACACAAGAATACGATTTATTCAGCACCTCGTTTTACGATGATAGGCAAGTACTCACCTCAATTCCAGATAAGCACTGATTTTCGAGGACAATAATAGAAAATCTGTACAGAGGATCTTCCTCTCTGTCGAGGGGCAGTCTTGTCGTTATTACACCCTAATTGCAAAGTATGGAAATAAACTCTGCATATATTAATCTGAAAAGTTGGTTTTTGTATGCACATGTACGCCTAGTTTTGTACGAAATAACAATGTACTCAAATCGGAAACCAGTGTCCAAGAACATGAAGAATGTCATGTAACCGCCATACCGCCATCACGGTCTTTATTGTAATATATAAAACTATATTTTTGTCAAAAAAAAGGAACTTTACAAAAATATATACTGTTTAAAATTACGTCAAATTGCCACTTTTTTCGGCAGCATCGAAGTAATTGTGTTGGAGATAGCGAGATGCTGCATTATGCAATGTATTCCAGATCATACTTTAGTAATTCTGCGATTTATCGATTGTAGACAACAGAGTAATGTGTTTGGCTTTCTGATATCTAGTTAAGTTTATAGCATTACAAAGAAGTAAGGGAGTTGCCTATTGAACTTCATAAGATACACGCTGTATAGAGTGAACATGAGAATAGAAATTGATATGCTATAAGTACACGGATGTATGTTGATTTAGAAAAAATACATAATTCCAATTCTGAAAGATTTGAAGGAAAGCCTTACCGTCGTTTCATTGTAGCAAATTGAAAGTCATCTTGCCGCCCTACACTTATTCTATACTTGTAAGTTACTTCTGTGTTTTGAGAATCAGATAAACTGACATCAGTGACGAATGATCCAACAGTAGCATTCTCTGAAATTGCAACTTGAGAACTGGTTTCGTTCATTTTGCTGTCTCGAACAAAAAGAGGTTCGACGGCCAGAAACACTGTTGACGACGAAGTTTTGTCTCCATCGGTGACAGACACGGGGATAAGTAGTTTACCATCATCCAAATATCCATCATTCTCTAATCGTTTTCTATTCAATATTCCGTCAACGAGAATCCTTCCGTCTTCGGTGATCGAAAATAGGGATGCGATATCAGAGTTTGCGGTAGGAAGAAAGTACGTCAGTGCATCTGTACCATCGGCATCCAATGCAGTAACTGCAGCAACAAGGCTCCCAACCGGAGCGTACTCCATGATTGTACTTTCGTATGGCGTGTTTGTGAAGTAAGGACTGTTGACATTTATGTTGTCGACAACAATTATCAAGAGAATCCGTGTTGCTTCTTGTGAATCGAAGATGTCTATCTCAAGTTCAAACCTGTCTTTGTGTTCATGGTCAAACTTGTCAAATGTTGCATTCACTTTTCCTGATAAACTATCTAACACGAATGTTTTGTCGTCAACATTGGGTAGCAAAACATATCGCTGTGCAGCATTTGGATTAATCAACAGGAGTGAAACATCAAATACAGGATTTTGAATCTGTTCCTCTTCAGTTACACGGATGACCTTGTAACCACTTGTTAGACGTACGTTTTCCTGAAATTCTGCCCAGAAAGAATTATTTTGAAAGAAAATTTCTGTAAATTAACATCAGCAACATCTAGAAACATATTTATTTATTTATTTATTTATTTATGTATTTATTTATTTATTTTATTTATTTATTTACTTATTTATTTATTTATTTATTTATTTATTTTATTTATTTATTTACTTATTTATTTATTTATTTATCTATTTATTTACACTTTTAATGAACGGCCGAGTTACTAAATGAGTAATTTTCATCTGGCTCAATAAAATACCACAATGTAAATAATGAGAGAAGTACATGTAAAATAACAAAGTTGTTTACAAAGGAAAATTCAGTTTGATAAACTCTCTTAGCTAAACCTTAAACTGTATAATATTAGGAGCATGTCTTATGTCGTTCGGTTATGAAAACTCCGTGGACCAGTGTTTAAAACTGACTTTGGAATACAACAATCTTGACAAGAAACAGAACGTGTTTGATAAGCATGAACATCACTATGAAATACAAATACTTACACAGATATTTTGGTACATTTCCAGACATACAATTAAATGTTGACACTCCCATGAAATAAAAAATTCTTTGTCTAATGGACAGAACATTTAACAGAGAAATAACTCAAAAGAAGGAAAGTCGTAAGGTAATTCAAACAGAATACGTAAAGCCCTTTTTTGTAAAATGAAAACTTTGTTGAGATATATCTAGCACCAAATCGATTTTTTGGCAAAACATTAAATATTTTGGATAATTATATTAGTTATATCTCAATATGGAGATTAAAAAATCGGTAAGGTTACCTGTCTCACAGTTTCTTCCGATAAAGTTGTCTCTACAATAACATAGGTAGTCTGTGGCTTCAGAGACGCATATTCCATCATTCAAGCACTGGACACCTTCACAATAATCTAAATACGAAAAGAATGAACATTTACCTATTACACATGACGTTAGCTTAGTTTGATTACCTTTAGAGCTAACGGAATATTTTAAAAAGTATACATTGCTCTCTAAATTAACAGTTATCCTTCGCAACTTATCACATAGTATTACACAAAACCTATCCATACGATGCTTCCCTGTATATAAAAGATTAATTGTCATGTTGTATAGTGTATAAAAGTTATATCCGCGCTGTGTTAAGCGACACCTTCTTCTTTGGAAAAAATGCACATTCTTATAGAAAAGCACACGTTTACTCCTTGTAGTACGCCTATTGTGTTGCATTGACCATTGAATTATTGCAACGTCACCTGGCAGTTTAGCAGTGAAATCAAAACCAAGACGTTATTGTTGCATTCACTTATAAAACGAAGCTATAAAAATGCACTTTATATTAGTGTATGTACGTCAAAGAAGGTAACATATTCGTGACTTACCTTCTTGACGTTCTATTCTGCCTATTGTGTAATTAAGCAAACCATTGGTGTCTAAGTTGTCCTTTACATCTTGAATTGCAGTTTCCTCCTCATTGGTCGTTGAGTTAGCTAGTAGCACGATGTTCAGAACAACGACGACGGAACCTGGCCTGGCAATAGAGGCATAACATTTACAAATATACATATGTGGTACAGATGACTTTAAAAGACAAGTGAGGTAGCTGTTCTCTATACATCGCGGAGGGACCGTGATCGCGACTTAGACATAAGATAATGCAAGCTGTTTGTTTAATTAATTTTCTTAAGCTATTAGAGATATAAAATATTATAACACAAAATTTCCATGCATTAGTACATAAGGCGCCAGTAGTGCTAACTTTCAACCATTTTACCTTAAAGATTACCTATTATTCCCGTACATTCATTGTGAGTGTTGTTGAGAGAAGGAATGAACCAAATCTGTGCTGCTTTAAAGACATACATACGCTAAATATTGCCCGATCGAGTTGAAATATTACGTGGGTCTGTTCACACTGGGACTGATAACATCATCGAGCTCTCAAGATCTATGCACCTGCGCACTCAATACAGCACGTCTAAGTGTCCCGCTATCTATCCTGGCTCAGTGACCTGTGAATGTATTTACGTTACACTTAGGTGTTCAAATACCTACTGCTGTGTTTCATGAGATTCAGAACTTTGGCAGTGGAGGCTAACATTCTATTTTGTAGCAATTGATGCATTACATGCGGATTACAAATGTAGTCGGCAGTGGCCGACGATGGATCAGGTTGAGCGGCAGTATGAAATCAAGTAACAGATGTAAAACCAATGAAAGGTAATATGGACGGACTATAGACTTTCCAATTGTATGTAGGTAAATACTGATAAAAATAGAGTAACTAGTACTTCAGCAGACTGTCGCGTCAACGGGGAGGTGATTTCGAGATTGAAGTGACATAATTAGCAGACTGTCATGACCAATCAAATATGAACAGAAAATGCTAACGTGTTTCATTATATATTGCAGTTGTGTTTAAAGTTAAACTTTTGCCACATGTTTGCCACTTCATTGAAAGTGTTAAGATCAACATCATGAACAATATCTAACACAGATTTATTCTAAAGGTCATCAAATATACAAATATATTATTAGCTAAAATAAAGATACTAAATTTCTTTGACTGCTGTGATTGTATCACCACTTTAAATAACAAGTGTAATTGCCTCTGATCAAGTCCTTCAAGCCATATATGGCAAACTGTGAAAGCTCATTAGATATGCAAATTATAAATTAGCTGACATGAATGCTAAATGATTTTCAATATTGTTTTAACCTGTTATCATCAATGTACAAAGTATGTTTTGCCAATTTTGATCAAGAAAATCTCAGTACATATCCCTAATTAGGAAAGTCCGTTAAATATGCGAAATTTAAATATGGGCTGAAGGAAAAATGCTTAAAGACTTTCAGTAATGTTGTATCATAGTATCTTTAATGTACATAGCAAGTTTCGTCAACTTCGGTCGAGTCAATTCAGATATAATAATAAGGAAATAAGGAAAGTTAATTAAATATGCAAATTAGCAATTATCTTTCATGTCATCCCATAATACCTTTCACGCCTGATATCTTGATGTAATCAACATTTGAAGCAAATCTCATCAAATTGTGTGCAGTCGTTCGCAATGTATGTCCGTTTTCCCTAATATCATTAATTATGCAAATGAGCAAAAAGTAAGCAAACCGTACGTACCAAAAAGTTCTTGCCATTTGCAATTTGAATCTATGCACCAGATTTGAATTTGATCTGATGAGCCGTTCTTAAGATATCGGGCCCATAGACAGACAGACAGATATCGCTGCTCAAGTGTGTGACCACGTGAGCTAAAAAGGGAAGACTGCCAGCACACAAGCCAGCCCTCTCTACTCGGCTCTGCAATCGCTCCTGCAAATTTAATCGTTCCATCTCTGCTGCATTACTGATGGTTGATAAGCTGGCCATAAAATCTGGCTTGTTTGGTCCTTCATAATTGTCGCCTTGTGAACCTATCGTTATTCAAATGTTGTGCAAAGTAAAAAAAAGGTTTCTAGAATGCTTGACCCGTGTCCACAGCGACGTCCGGGAATGTCGGCTTGAGTCCGCTGCCGTTGACTTACTTTATTAGCATAAATTGCATAGACTGAATGCCGTTTTCAGTTTATAACCTCTGCAAATAGCCGTTAGGGTCATCAGTCAGAGGTTGCTAAGCATTCATTGGTTGAAAGTTCTGTGAAGTCAGTCTATATGATTGATACTAATATGTCTTCGGAAGTTTTAATATTCCTTCGAATTCAATTTAACTTTATTTTCATATCTGTATGCCCACAGACTTTGGGCTAGGGTAGGCTTTATGTGGCCGCTACGGCAATAGCTACATTAACTGTAGCCCACGAGCCATGCTTCAATTTACAAAGCTTTAATTTCTGATATATTCACGCCAGTATAAATATATATCACACATACGCTCTCTGTAAATCCAGGAATTGGAATTAAGATGCCGTATTTCTACACTTACTTGAACTCCACAATTTCAATCTTCTGAAAAGTGCTGGCGTTGGCCAATAGCGAGGTTATCTTTGTGGAAAAAACATACGGAATATTATGTTTCTGAAATTTTGACCATTTAATATTGGAGGAACATTTCACTACCGATTAAGATGTTTTGCTGCCTATGGGTCTCATATCTACCGACTTTTGCTGCTATATTGAAGCCACACTCCAAGCTTGGAATCTTAGGTGAAGTCTACGGAGTGATTTCTTTGCTATTACATTATCCGCGCCGGGCGAATTATTGCACTCATAACTTGAGGAAATGTCGCCTTGGATCCTCTCAAAATCTGATCAAAATATGTAACGTGATCAACATTTTCACTATAGTAAAACAGGATAAGCAGATGGCTATGATATAAATTCGCAGTAGTTTTTGCAAATGAACAGTTTTATTTGTTCCCAACAATATAGAAGGTCACAAATACACAGTGAAACAATTCTCGCTTGATAACTGTTACAGTCTGTATTGAAAAGTAAAAAGGAAACTATGCATTCATATGTGACCGATACGGCACATTTTCTTGAAAATGTCGAGTTATTTAGAATAATAAACTTTTTCGGATGAAAATTTTCCAGCAAACTTTATATAGTTCTTCTGTCTAACGTCAACTACTTGTCGTTTGAGACTCCAATATTGTTACAGTCTTACCTGCAGAATAATCTTCGATTCAAGTTGTTTATATCTCGTCGATGATTTGTCAGTCAAATCATCTGTGAAGACAGCATCTGCCATCTCGGCTGACAATTTAACAGCTTTAACGGCTGAAAAGAAAAAAGAAAAAACTAAACCGTCTTAAATATAAGGGATTCCAGCACAAATGAAATTAATATTCTAGGCAATAGCACGAGTCACTGTGTAATTACTAAATATATAACCACTGTCTTGACAAATAAATTGTTTATCTGTTATTGATTAAACATACCCTGCTGAATCTATTCCCGTATTTATCCTGGAGGTGAAACAATGTCACCTGCTTTTGAATAAGAAAGCGTCCTGATACAATATTACTTTCTTTTGTGACGCTAGCCTTTGTACATGTTAAGATATTGTTTAAGTGCGCTTTAAGGGGAGAAATAGCATGTATGTATTGCAGTAAATTACATGAAAAAACAAGATCTCAACATGCATAACGTTCACAACGTTTTTTTCCCAAATAGATTCGCCCTGCTAAAAAGAAAAGACGAGTTGCGATCTTACCTGTTTCACATCTGTCACCGATTTTATCTGAAGGACACACACATTGAAATCCAACAATGCCAGCTACACATGTTGCACCATCGGCGCATGGATTATCATGACAACTATCAGCCTCTTTGAGAAGAATAAATAAAACAGTCGATGTGATTTCAGTACTTGTGATTACGACAGTTTGTTATGCAGTGAGGTATAAATTGAGACGTCAAGTAAGATGGAGATCTTACAAGCACTAAAGTCTAACCTTCGATTTAGTTTACATGGGACTACTCTGCATACAGGAAATTTGATTAGGGTCATTTCTGTGGTCAGGACTTGCATACCTGCAAATCTTGTTAATATTACCTTAAAAGATAACAATAAAAAGGAATAAGGAAACTTACCAACATTGCATAGGTCGCCAGATATACCGCTAGGGCAAATACATTTAAACGCTCCGTTACTATTGACACACGTGGCATCTCTTCCACAGGGACTACCTTCGCAGTAATTGGGTTCTATAAGCAAAGGAGAATGGGAAATAAATTGCACAGTGACATTAGATAATGATGTGGCTGTGTCTATCCTACTGCTTGCTGTAGTCCGGAAATTGAATATTGGCGTAATTTTCAGTACTGAAAGTGTCAAATTATGTTGCTCGTGCAAAACATTCTATAAATTTGTTTTCATTTGATCTCCGACAAAGGGAATGTGATATCTATCGCATTAGCAATCACTGTGCAGTTAAAATACTGTGTCGTTTCACATGCAGTTCAACCATCGGCCAATTTGTCATTTTTTAAAGTAAGGTTATACAGAAATTGTATCATAGAAGAAATGTTCAAGTGTGCACTCACGTGTATTTATTTGCAATTGATATTTAGTTTCACTTCTAAGTCCATTGCTAATTGTCTCGATGTCGATAAAACATGTACTATTCGATGGTAGATCAAACAGTGTGATGTTTGGATACGTCACGTTCTCTGTCCATTCAAATGGAGCATCTTCACACATATACGTCACTTCGAAGGTGTCGTAATCCGTACATCCGGGATACCAGTACACGAAAACACTCGTTGTATTGTGAGAGATAATATCTGCATAAACCGGTGATTCTGGAGCTGTATTCCGATAAAGGAATGTACTTAGCAAAAATTTGATTTCTCTAAAGTCGTTGAGAAGACCAAGATTGACGTGTTCATGAAAATTAACTTTCAAAACTTTTAGACAAATGGTAATTTGAACCCATTTCAAAATCGTCTCAATTGTTTCAAACGAATTTCTAGATGAATGATTCTACTATGCAAAGCCGTTTGAGCAATTTATAGATTAGAAGCAATCTGAAACAACCAGGGTAATCGGTAACATACGACCTCCAGTTGTCGAAATCTCTCAGACCTAATTATTGATATACGTATGAGATGAGAAATTGCAAGATAAACTTCGGTTGTAAAGTCACTCTGGAACCTGTTTGTTAGCAATACAATTCATTAGAAACCGCTGAATTGTTGAATTGAACTCCAATTAAGCATTTAAAACTAAATTCCGATTGATTCTATGAACGAGTATCAATGCCAAGAAACAATACACGATACATACGTAAATTCACGACGACTGTATCGCTTATGGTGAGGCAAGGGGAACATTCAGGCCGTTCAATCGCCGTAACAGTCACAGTGTTTGATGTGCCTGGTCTCAAACGATCGAGCGTTGTTCCAAGACGTTCATACTGTTCGTATGAACGACTATGAATCATATTACTATCAATACAATCAATTGTGAGGTAACCAGGAAAAAACAATTGATAATTATCATTCCAATTCCAATTCACAGTTATTGTCGTGGTCGATATGTTGACTAACTGGACGGTTATGAAGATCTCTGCAAAATAAACAATGACAGAAAATATTGTTTGCTATCGGACACAGCGTGATTCTAAAATATCATTCCAAATCTTCAAGATATGACATTTGTATTTACACTGCATTACGTTGATCCCATAATTATAGATATAATGATGAATGCTTTCCTCAATTTTGATATCCTTGGCTTCTACATGACCTCTTTGTTTGATACATGTATGAAAATAATAACAACTAGCTTACTTTCCTATTGCAAATCGATTGCCATTCAAGGACTGTACTCTCCATCTCCATTAATACTGCTTCTTGGATGTAGTTTTACACAAAAAACACTTTGAGGTATTTGTATTGATTGACTGAAACCTTTGCATTTATTTAAACTGAATTTCCTACAATCGAAGTAGTTTGCATTAAAGCGCCTTCTTTTGTATGATACTTTGATTGCCAGGTGTGCGCCGTGCTGGCTGCCCCTAAATTCAGCTCTGACAGTTTTCCTGATTTTTTCACCGGTTGATTTGTCCCTGATACTTCTTTATTACTCTTAAAATCCATGTGCACAAAAAACAGGAGGATTATCAGGCAAAGGAATGAACGCAAGCAGTAATATTGTGATGATATGTTGATGCCAAATGACACATGATTTCTAAACTTTACCAGAAAATAGAGATGCATATAAATATATCATTATTGATAACATACATTGTTCATTATTGATTTTATTTTGATTTTGAGTATCAATTTACAGCTGATTTTTCTATAATTATTCTTTTTTGGAACTTTGTAATTTTCTTGACTTCAGTTGATAACAATTCTTACACAAATTATGTTAATTCTTCCTTACAGTTTTTACGTTAACTATCCTGAGTTGAACCAAATACCCTAGACAAATGAAGGGCATTCATTGGTCAACCTTCAGCCATGTCTTCCAGTATTTCAATGACATTATGCCTTACATTGGTAAAATACATACATTTTGTTCAACAATACACGCGTTCGCTCTTTGTAGCATTTTGTGTGTCTGTTATCTTAACTTGCCCTATTTGCATACATGCTTACGAGTCAGAATACATTCATAATTCATTGCCCTATGATGTAGTGATCGCACACAAATGTACATTTGCCACTCTTACGTAATGGGAACTCGGCCGATGCATTCAAAGGGGAACTCTTCAACCCCTGGTTCTTCGCATTGCATTATAACATTAGTATTTACATGGAGTTAGCCCTTTTTTCTCCATTGAAATTTTTATCAAGTTAGTCATTTACTTTAGATAAGCTGATAAATGACCTGCCTATTTTAGCAGTCCTTGATCATTTATGATGTAAATGATTTGGATTAAATTATATTTCTTACCAGTCTCGCAGTATTGGCCTACAAATCCATCAGGACAGCGGCAATCCAGCTCTTCGTTATCATATCTATATCCACTGTAGTAGTGCTTGTTCACATGACTGGTACATGAATCATTATTTCGGCATAAGTTGCATTGATCTATATTATTTTTAAGACAGGGTATAAAAAAGTTGTTGAAAATATTTTGCCGTAAAATCTTGGTGTTTTACATCACTGTTGAAACGATCATAGCTTTTACCGGTAGTAACAAGAGAAAACTTTTACCGTCTTTTATATAATATATGTCACCTTTTTCGTCATCGGCTTCGGTCATTAAAGGAAATTCCAAGTATATGTAGTTCACTGACTTAACGCGGTGACAAATAAGGAGCATGGCCACAGACACAAATTACATTACATACTGAGAGTAAACGTAAGAGACGCTTGTCACTTCTATCGGATAACGTTAGAAAAATAAAACTTACCGTAATAATCTATATTAAATGTCTCTCTAACATCAACGTACATTAATGCCACAGATATTGAATATGTGTCAGATGTTGTCAAATTTACTAGAGTAATAGGCTGCGAATATGCCGTCACTGTTTGGGTGTCATTTACATCCGAATGTTTCCAATATGACACTTCGTATTTCAGGGCTTGGGCTGAATGCTGATAATATATGTTAAAAGTCAATTCGACCATGCCACGTTCAAATGAATCTGCGTATATCTCTCTCAATCTTCGATAAGCTGTAAGATATAAATGGATTTCTAATGATGGTGCATATGTGTTACTCATGTATAATAGGCATTTCCGCATTGTTGTAGGGGTACTCACTCGTAAAAATAGAATTACCTTTTTAGATTCATGTTAAAGTTCAAATTAGAACATTTACTATAATCAACTCAATTTATCCGTTCAGATAACTATGTTATACACTTATTTCTCAAAGATTTATCCATGCAGTCTTTTAAGGATTTCATACTAAAGCATTGGTTTATATTTTTCATAATACATAGCTTTTTTTAGCTTTTTGGGGGTTTTCATTCCTTTCAGTGCACATTTTAATTGAAACAAAATGCGTAAAATTCCTCGTGTTTTCCATTCAAACACTATGGCTGGATTATTTTCATATCCGTCGTTGCCCAATGTTTACCATAAGATATTATTCCCTTATATTTTTCTTCGTTCAGTTCGGAAAATACTTTAGACGTAATTACCGTTAAGGAATAATAGACTTATCACATGCACAAGCCAAGAATTCGTTAAGTTTTTTGCAAAGTAAAAGACGTTTTCGGTGACGATTCCGCGTTTAAACTTTTGAACTAGTTTAGGAACAATATCAATACGCCGTGGGCAAGTTGTCAATCATTTCCAGTCGTCCGTCGCGTGAGAAATACGGCGTTCACGTTTGTTCGTGTATGGAGCAAATGTTAGACGACCTCTCCGTCTACACGTTCCGCAAAGTTATACACTATTTCAAAGGTAGCATAGGCCTAGAAATTTACCTCAGACGAAGACGAAGACACGCTTTTTTTAGGAACAAACATCGACTGAATCTCGATGGCGCGAACACTGTAACGTCGCGCCTGACCCTGGTTTTACAATGCTTACGGAACCCACGGTAACGGGACCAGCTTCGAGTTCGTTGTTTCCGCAAATAATTCACGTAATGCCTTGGGAATATACAGGCGGTACACTATTGTGTTTTCATTCCTCGTATTAGTATCGTCGAAGTCTATCAATTTCATTACGCGACTTTTAGGCCTGGACACAGCACGCACGTGATCCCCCTGTTGTTGAAAAGGAAGCTGTTTGTCTACCGCATGAAAGTACACAGTGCGTCGAAAGTTTAGGCATCGGCGGGGTCTATATGAATACAAACTCCCATATTGGCGATAAAACTAAAACAAAAGGACTCAAAATTTGCCCAGTGGATGTATTTTGTCAGATTCTAACAGTCATGTCTAATTTTTTGGATATTTTCAGATTAGACACATCTTGATCGTGGGAGAAACACCGGCCGCCATGTTGTTTGTTTACATTAATGAGCACACCGAAGATCGACGCAAAAAAGGTCCGACGCACCAAAATTCATGACATAGACGCGGGCTGTCGTGACGTAGAACGGCCAAAGAATAGCTCCAGTATTTTTTGTTCTGAGACGACAAACTTAGCTTGTGCATGTGATAATACATGTTAAATGCACATTTAGTTTTTGTTATCCGCTAAGTGATATTAAGTATTAGAATTCTGATTAATGAAAAATATGATATGATACGTCTTCTAATTTGTTTTAGCCAAACAATAATTCCTACCTCGCTGGCAATAAGATCCATAAAAAGCATATAGACAGTGACATTCCCATTCTTCGCTGTAACCACCATTGTAGTACTGAACGACATCACTTGTACATGAACCTTCATTTTGGCAGAGATGGATAATGCAGGGATCTATATAATTTTATTTTTTGTAAAGTAAATTAAAAGAGAGAAAGTATTATACTACAACAAGCTGACTCTTCATTTTCCACTTGCTGAAAAATATCATACGACTGGAAACTTTTAGTTTATTCTCTTATGTTACATTCTAAGCACCGGAAATTGAAGTAAATTTAATACCGATCCTAAAGAACCCTAAAACAGGAAAAATCGTCTACAGTATACATGCCACGAGAAGCATACTAGTAAAAATGTACCAGAAGTATAATCAAATTTTGTAAAAGCCTACTTATCACGTTGCTATGATTCATGGTCATCATATATCAGTATTCAAATTTTCATCGCTGAGGAGAAGACAATGTGTTTAAGAATTGAAACGTACCAGTGTAATTCATAATAAATGTCTCTCTAAAACCGACATACATTAAGGCGACAGATATTGAATAGGTCTCAGGCGATGTCAAGTTCATTAACGTAACAGGCTGTGAATATGCTGTTACTGTTTGGCTGTCATTTACATCCGAATGTCTCCAATATGTAACCTCATATTCGATGTCGTAAGATAGCCACCTATAATCGAGGTCAAAAGTCAATTCAACCATTCCACGGTCAGGTGAGTGGATTTTTACAACATCAAGTCTTCGGGCAGCTGTAAGATACAAAATTATGTGAAAAAAGCATAGGTCTTATCTAGACTTCAAATAATACACATATGACGCAATATATAGGATTGAGGTACCCGTACTTTTGAATTGTGGTGCCCGTACACTAGCTGTGCAGGACCGAAAGCTTATTAGGAGTCGAGAGAAACTGCAAACAGTTAAAGACTGTTGAAAACAATTATAGAAAAAACTCAACTTGAGTGCCAAAAACACTCCACTGAAAAGGGCGAAAAACTCGAAAGCAAAAAACTCGAAGACAGAAAGCTTGAAATAACCTAAATGCACATAGCCGCTCAGGAAAAACCAGAGATAAAAACCTTCACTGAAACATAGCAAAAAACCTCTGGAAACCTGAACCCGATTGCATGCTGCATGTGCCGATAGATCGGGATTTTTCATTAACGACGAAAAACCTGAGTAAAATTAAATAGAATACAAAACAAATGCTAAAATGAAATGCGCAAATAAATCTCACAGAAAAACGTTGCACAGAGTGTGTGGCACTGTCAGACTAACGACCACATCGCCAACTCCCATTAATAAGCACACATGCATTACCGAACACCTGCTCAAACATGCTGCCATTGGATAAAAATGACGTCATGTAAAGACAATAATTTCCCGCTTTTCTGAAAACCGCGGGAAATGTCATTTGCTATGCTTCTATGTACTCATTCACGTTTTTTCTCCATTCGTATTCAGTTTTAAACTTTCGACGGTAGTTGTCCTTCTTTAAACAAAACAAGGATAAATGATGTTAAATCATGGACTTCAAGTACACAGTGGTGTGATACTAAAATAATGTAGTTAATTGCTGATCAATACCCATGTCATTTATTTAGATAAATGATTAATGCTCTGTTGTGTGAAGCTTCCTCGTGTGATCTTCCCTCAAGCTTTCGAACAAAGAGCAGTGTTCTATTATTACATTTTTACTGGATATTCATTCGTTTTTGTGTACATTTAAAAGAAGTGTTCTCTTTGAATGCTTGGAGAAGAAAGTAAATGTTTTGTATTTGGTGAGCAGAAATTATTTTTTTTAAATATTGCCTAGGTTTTAAACCCAAACTCTCTGGTAAAAGACAGGTTCATCGTTAAAAGTAAAGGCAACACTTCTTACCGTACTCACAGCTTGAGCCATAAATACCATCAAGACATTGACAATTCCATCCTTCGTTATAATCACCATTGTAGTATTGAACGACAAGACCGATGCATGAGCCGTAATGTTGACACGGTAGAATGATGCATGGATCTACGTTATTTTATAAAAAGACAAAAAGAAAGAGGGACACGGGATCTTCACTGTACAAATTTTATGCAATTTGTTGACATTTCATTTTTCGCCTGTTGGAAAACAGCATGCGATTAGAAAAGTTTACTTAATAGAATCGACACTTATGTTAATGTTACCATCGGACATCACGTGTACAGAACATTTCATGAACTTGACTAACGTTAAACAGTCTGCGTTCAAAACGAGAAACGCCCTCAACGTTTAGGCATCCTGCGAAAAACGGTCTTGGTGAATATTTATCACGGATATTAGCATTCTCTTGGAAACTCAACGATTATTTTGGAGAATTATGCAGTTGTTGAATGTCATTAAATACTGAAGAATAATCGTAAAAAGCCGTTTGTGACCAAGGAGAAGATAATATATGTAAACATTTAAACATACCGGTGTAGTTCACGTAGAGCGTTTCTCTCACATCGAGCTGCATAAATGCCACAGATATTGAGTTGTTCGATTTCAATCGTGTGCTAAGACTCTTAATTAGACAGTATGCGCCTCGCAACTGAAAACTTGAGAGTTTTGCTCGAACGTGCCTCAAGGCAACATTCAAAGATTCTCTTTCAAAATAAAAATGAAAACAGGATGGTCATCGTGTAATTTCGGTATGAAAAATCAAATTTCCCGTATTTGAAACAAAAATAGCCGCAATGCCAATGTTAACTCTCTGGAGAAAAGTAAAAATTTCCATTTTGAAAACACTGAAATGGTTAATTTTTCCCACTCCGGAAGCTTTAAAATGAAGACATCAATCAGTAGACTGGAATAGTATCGGAAAAAACAAGCGTCAAAAATCTTTTTGCGAGGCGCATTCTGTCTTTTCGAATGTAAATGAGAACCAAATAGTAGCAGCATACAGCCAATTACAGTGGAAAACTTCACACCATCGGTGGCAAATTCAATATCTTCGCACTATTGTGTAGCTCGATGTGAGAGAAACAGTCTGCGTGAAATACACTGGTGTGTTTAAATTTGTACATATATTGTTATTTCTCCTCGTCACAAAGGGTTTTTTAACGATTATTCTTCAGTATTTAATGACATTCGTCAACTGCATAATTCTCGACAACATAAATTACTGGAGTTTTCAAGAGAATGGCAATATACGTTGTAAATATTCTGGCTAATGTGCAGCGTTCAATAAGCTCTTATCCAATTGGGTAGCTGAATCTTACCAATATAATTAAAACAATACAAATAGACTCCCTAAGTTGTTGTGAATAGTGACAATGGACCAATCAGAGAAAGAGCTTATTCAATGCTGCACATCAGCAGAAATATTCACCCAGACCGTTTTTCGCAGAATGTCTAAACGTTATAAGGGCGTTTCTCATTTTGAACTCAGACTCGTTAACGTCAGTCAAGCTCATGAAATGTTCTGTACACGTGATGTCCGATGCTAACATTAACATAAGTCCATTCTAGAAACTAAACGTTTCTAATCGCATGCTTTTTTTCAACAGGCGAAAAAACGAAATCTTGTCAACAAATTGCATAAACTTAGTACAGTTCTTGGAAGAGAAGCGTTGTCATGTGAAAAAAAATGGCAGGTGACTTTACGTTGGTTATATTTTAGTCTGCTATAATCAGTGCAGTGGTTACAAGTCATATACTACTGAAGGCAATAATAACAGACAATACTAATCTCTTATGAGAATATAAACGTGTGCAAGGAATACAACATGTCGGAGTTATTCATATTTAGTGTAAAAAACATAGTATTACGTAAATGCGATAGATAAAAAATCATGTTATGTCAAGCTTTCCAGGGTAATTTGCTACAACTGTTTGGTTGTTATTGATATCCAGATATCTGCAAAAGTAAACGTGTATTCAACACAAAGGCGTTAGGTAAGGATACAAACATACCAATACCATACCTGTATAATTCATTTCGATCGTCTCCGTCAGACCAACATATCTCATTGCAACTAAGATGGAGTATGTCTCATTGGTAGTCAAGTTTGCTAGGGTGACACTTCTTGAATATGTGGTTAGTGTGACTGTGTCATTGGTATTTGATTCCATCCAATAGGAAACCTCGTACACTACGTTGCCATACCATTCCCAGTTCTCGACAATGATGCTCAATTCTACAGTTCCAGGTTCATTTGTTTCAGCATTTATAGAATACAGTCTGAGGGGACCTGGGAGAATGGGAAACTTTTTTCTAAACATATTTGAATATATTTTATCTCAAAATGTTAATTAAAAAGAGAATGTGACTCAAATTACGGTAAGCTATTGAGTAAAAGGAAGAATTCTATGTTTCTGTTTGGCTCCCGGCTTCCATGGTGTCAGTGCCAAAATAATGAGACCTTGTTTGTCAAAACTACAGAATTGAAAATATAGAAAAGTTACATAAATTACCAGAAAATATTCATGATCGATTCATAGAGAGGAAGACGATATTATCATGAGGAGTTGCCACTAATGCAAAACAATGCCCTTTTTCGTTGATGAAGAATTACTTTCAGAGGAAATAACTATTGACAACTCTGTCCGGGAAATTGTAATCTTTCTTGCTTGAAGGCGATCACATGTGTTCATCAAAAACAGGATAATCAAACAACTATTATTTAATACCACCCTGACGAAATTCAAAATCATAAATACCTCTTCTTGTTGCCATCCACGTATTTCCAATTGTTGGTACTGTTATTTCAAGTTCCGTTATAGATCGTGTTGTAGTTTCCGTTGTAGGTACTGTTATAGTTTCTGTTGTAGCATCATGTGAATCAGATAGTGTGTTTATAAACGCCGCAGTTTCTATTTCTGTGTTTAGTTGCGGAGACCCATTTGAAACTGTCGTTTGTGTCACGGACAGCTCACCTGACGTGGATAAACTATGTCAATGTTGCTGCAACAATGTTATCTACAAATCGCTACTTTCTTGATTATGTGCCTACGTTAACACGATTGGAACTAATTTGGGATAATTGGATTTTCATATTTTTCAAATTTCTCAAAAATGTTAGGTCCCGTACTGCTTACTGTTGCAATATTGCAAATTACTCATAAAAGCAAGTAGTGTGTAACGTTAAAAGAAAAGAAGATGAGATTACATTTGTAGATGAAATTGACATTACTTCACCATTCAATTATCCGAAATTAGTTCTAATCGTGTTCGTTTTTTCATGATTAACATAACTAGAAATTCAGAGATTTCAGTGGAGCATTTCCGAAGATAGAAACAAACTTTGAAAACTAATTTCGTTAAATATGTGGATTTAAAATTATTTGATTCAAAACTTCAATTTATCTTTCAATTTACTTTTATAGGTTTTTGTGAGTAATATCAGTATTTTTTGTATATTATATTGATTGTGTTTCATCGAAATTGGCGCATTGATATATGACTACAATGAAAAGTATCACGATCAGTGGAGTGACAAAATCTATCGCCTATCAAGGTGATAAGAAGCCTCACGAAGCTTAAGGCTCAGAAAATAGAATTAGATGACGAAACATCGAACGTCGAAGCTTCACAAGCTCCTATACGCTGTTCTTCTATGATGGTATTTAGCGGTTAAATGACGATTATTACACCCCCTCATTCAGCGTGCACTGCCATAAGTTTAACACGACTCACGTGACATGTAAAAGAACGTGATGATGCCCTCTGTGGATGTGATTGAGCCCTCTAAGAAACTTGATGATGCCCCTGCATTTGATATTACTGGATACGTAATTTTTCCTTACTGCGCGTCCTTTCTGCCCATACAAATTGCGTTCGCTTGTACGTGCAGTCTGTCACCGGCACAGTTAGACGATATTTGATGCAGTAAACCGCAAACGAACGAAATGGCAATCAGGAATGCAATTTCTGTGTTCAGCGACTATGCAAGCAACAAATTTGGATACGCCACGAGGAGATCGGCAAACTTTCAGCAGCAACCCTAGACTCGGCACTGACAACATTTTACGCTGAGGTCCGGACTCAGAAAGGCGAACTGTACGCGAAGAAGTCTTTAGAATCTCTTCGCTATAGCATACTGTGTCTTTGCATGTTTGCTTGTTCGGTGTACTAAAATAATAACACATGAGAGCTAGAGCAATATCACGATTTATTGCCTGTCCTCGGGCTGGTGGTCATGATCGAAATACTGATGATGCCCGAGCCGTAGGCGAGGGCATCATCAATATTTTGATCATGACCACCATACCTTGGGCAGGCAATAAAGCGTGATATTGCCCTCGCTCTCATGTGTTATTATTTAATTATCTCTGGCGTGGCGACCAGGTGACCACGCTGTCCTTTGGCATGTAACCTTACGGCAATGACTCAAAAACAAATCATTTTTCGTTTTTCATCCAATGTTCACAATCACAAAGGATGCTTGATTCGGGAAACTACGAGGTGAAAGTACTCCATGATGGGCATACGAAATCTAAATTCGAAGACAGCTCCCAGTTGGAAATATATTCAACGCAATCTCTACACTCGTACTTTTGACCAATAGATAGCCCATACCTGACCCTATTTTCGTTAAAAGCGCAGCCAGTGGGTTTGTAGACTATTTCACATGTACGGTACGATTAGAAACATTGTAGTTTCCATAACCGTGACGTTAACACTACGTTTTGTGGCAACGGTAAAAATATCGACTGCTTTAATGACGAGCACAATGTTGTTCATTCACTTTGAAATTCAGTCTATGTGAATGATTCGATTAGTTCTAAAAGTTTTTCTCATATCAATACCTCTGTTTATTACAAATACTATGAAGTATTACGAAAATACCGCAAAGGATGCTGGATGCACGAGGACAGTGACGCAGCATATCGCCGGAGGCGAAGCTTGGGGCGATCGGCGGCCTATATAAATCTAAAACTATCTTACCGTTAAACAAGCACACACAAATCGCTACAACGAAGTAGAATACGACATTCATCTCTGCCATGGATATCTGCAAGAAGAAGAGTAACTTGTATGTATTCAGACATCAAATGTTATGCCATGCACACGATTCAGATACTTCTGACAGAGACAGAATATCATTTATACTATTTTAACGTTTATTTTTTTTAATTTACCAGTTAGTAATATTTTGCATCATTTGCACATGTCTCATCACTGAATGAAAAAAATAACATTGATAGGTGTCAAGACAATGACTTTTCTTCTCATTATGTCGATTGAGATGGTTAAGGCTCATGGGTAATCAGATCTTATAGCTTAGGGACAGAACTGCACTGAACAAATCAGTCTTGATAATCGAGTCATGTGATGGTTTGGGGTAATTTTATTTCCACCGCGGGCGTTTGTGCGTGCAGCACTAGCCAAGCTGGTATCCTCTCCAAACCGTCCCATTTTTGCAATCAATGAAAGTCTGAAATCTTGTTCTTAGCCTCAACGTTAAATTCGCCAGAAAAACATGTCCTGAAAGATTTAGTCGAAATGTTATTGCGATATGTAGTGATTCGACGCCAGAATTGTCTACAGAGAAAAAAGATTAATTATCTATTTACTAGCTTTAACAGAGATAATGCATGTTTGGGGATAACTGCGTTATTGACTCGCTGGCACTTCACAAAACTAGTGCTTTCTTTATGCCAGTTGAACTCAGATGACCTTTGCTATGATTTATTTGGTTGTTTATTTTGTGATACTTTCTGCCTTTTTATTTGTCTTTTTTCTGAAACTAACGAGCGTGACCTTTGTTACCACCGTAAATGATCCCCGTTATTTAAGAAAAAATGGCCTGGGAGATAGATATTTGGCCATCTAAAGTGTACAGTACTTGCTGTTTTGCTGCTTGTGTAGTCTCATTTGACGGTTGTTTTTGTGATACTCGACACGTTATTCCTTCTCCAGATAGTCAATATAGTGAATGGGAGACAGTTAGAATGCCAAATTTTAGTAAGCTTTATTCATCTTTTTCTTTGCCATATTTGCACACTGATCCCATTTTTCTTTATTTATTTGGAAAGAAAATGGTGTACAGAAGAGCAGAGGTTTCACTTTATCCATGATCGGTTTCAAGACAAGTACGACCAAACTTAAATAACATATAAAAGACACCATTGAAATATTTACCATATTTGTTTTTCCGCTATGGTTCCTATAAAAGCCAGAAGATTAATCGTAATTTATAACAGAGTTAACTTTTCATCGTAACATGGTCATATTGCCATCAGCGCTAACTAGGACACCTGAGTGATTTCTTCACGTCGGAGTCTGCACTTTTCCGTAATGCCGTGTGTCGTGACTAGTGTTTGACCACAGTCACGATTCTCACAATATCGGTAACCAGGTACTATCCCAGGGAGTGTCTAACACAAAAGCGGGGTTATTTGTACTTTGAACCTTTTGTATCAAAATTCCTGAGAGCTTTCGCATTGAGAAGAAGACAACAGTGCATGAACAAAAGAATGTCATTCGCGATACGAAAATACGCAAGGACCTCATTTCTTTTCGGTGGACGATTTAGGCTGATGTGAAGCGTCTCGGAAGCTGATGTCCAATCGGGTGGCTGAATCTTACCGTTTTAATTAAAAAAATGTAAAAAAGACTCCCTAAGTTGCTCTGAACATTGGCAATCGACCAATCAGATATATAACCTTCCGAGAATCCTGGTTGCTGAATCTTACCGTTATAATAAAACAATACAAAAAGATCCCTTAAGTTACAGTGAATAGTGACAATCGACCAATCAGATATAACCTTTCGAGCAGGAGGAAGATTTTCTTTCCTCGTCAACTGTTAAAGTGAGTTAAGAAAATCATAAAGTTTACCAATCTTTCATTCCTGTGATTACATTTCATGTCTGGTTCTTTGCATGTCTAACAGTGAACCACGTTACGATGTAAGAAAGAGCTTATTCCGCTCCCTTCCTTTATTCCGAATTCGATCATGAATGTACTTGTAAGTTGACTTCAATACATACGATTTTTTAAGACATAGGCAAACTTTCAAAAGAGCGAATGGTTTGGAAAGAAGTGAACAATTTGTGTTTTGGAGTGCTGCACAATTCCCCACATTAAAATAATATTGGTTTATCGTCCTGCGAATTCATATCTGGATCAGAGAGTCACCATTGTCTACATAGGTGGTACGTACTTATACCTTATGCATGGCTTGGATTATTTCAAGTTAAAATCACAGGGATATATTCAGGGACAATAAATACTAATATGATAAATACCAAATAAGTTTTGTTTGTCTACAGTTTTTTTTTCTGTCTGCCTGTCTCTTCGCTATACGCTCTCCTTATGTGCTCGCGGACTGCGCACTGTGTGTGTGTGTGTGTGTGTGTGTGTGTGTGTGGTGTGTGTGTGAGATTAAAACATTAATTTCATGGAATATTTTAACCATGTGTGTGTGTGTGTGTGTGTGTGTGTGTGTGTGTGTGTGTGTGTGTGTGTGCGCGCGCGCGCGCGCGCGTGACCTGAACATTTTGCAGGATTATAGAGACTGCAGACTTGATAATTCTACAGCAGATGCGGAAGCAAGAAAGAGGACGCATTTGACTGCTCATATCTGACAGTGGGCAGTCCATGACGTCTCAAGCGAGCAGAGCGTATAGGAAAGATAAAGGCAGATAGTAAAAAAACATCTTGTATACAATGAAACTTATTTGGTTTTTATCATATCAGTATTTATTGTTCCTTAATATATCCCTGTGTTCGAATGATGATATACTATTTCCCTAATACTTTTTTTCTGTTTAGCGATGGGAAGACATGTATATCGAGACGTAAAGAACAAGTCACCTTCCGACCTCTCTGTCTTGTCTTCGACTCATCGTGACACGGTCATTTTTATGTCACTCGTATTTTCCTTCACTGAACAATCGCTTGTATAAACGAGGAATTCGTTATTCTTTGGAAAGTAGATTTCCTAAACGACTTTTGCAATAACATCAAATTGTCTATAGTGTTGAGTCATCAGTGAGGAAGGGCGCTCACGTACGTTTACTGGGCAAAGGCAAGACAATCACTATGTGCAAAGTTAACACCCCTGTCGTGGTCTAAGTCATACACAATTTCATAGACAGCATAGGGTACATTATCATAATGGAAATGTTTAAATATGAAAAGTTAATCCGCCGGCCGCAACCGATGTTTTTTGCAACACCTACCTATGTGGGCATTGTAACGCGACTGGTAAGTTGCTTCCTGAAATTATTCCCGTATGTCGGCCTTTCGCTCTCATTGTTTTTATCACATTACGTCCGCGTAGTTCGTGAAATGTTCGTGCCAAGACAAGAGACGTTTGGGGCCCAATGTGCGGTCGTACGGGGTAAAGTATTCTGGCCCTGTTGTTGCCTTGAAAACTGCCACATCCGATGTATTGGAAGTATTCTCAGTTTGGTCTTGACATACGAATACGAACTTCCACATTGGCGACCAAATTCAACGGCATGAGTAAAAATTAATGTATTTTGTTTGTTTGCATATGATAATTATGACTGTTTTTATGAAAACATATCCTCGAAAATAATTTTCCATCATTAATATCAGAGAAAAATCGGTTGCCGTTCTGTTTATTTACAAATATGAGCACTCCGGAGGTCGACGCAAAATAAATTGACGAAACAAAATTGATGACTCAGACGCGGGTTTCCGTGACGTAGAATGACCACAAATAAATTCGGTATTTTAATCGGAAGAGGATAACTTAGCCTGTGCAAGTGATTGGACTCAGAGTCTCTCTAACATATGTTTAGAGTCGTTTTCTCTTCTGTGCTCGTCGTGAAATATTTTAAATGTTTGACAAGGTAAAAGATTGGGGTAAATTAAAGAATGTAAGTGGAGACTATCTGAACTAATGTCGTAAGAATCATACTTTTAAAGCTGCCGACAAATTTGAACTGAAAAAAACAGAAAACAACAACGCTGATTTTACGTGCTCATTACGTGTTTCAAGGGTAACATATAACATTAGGGCGCGGAGTACAGACATAGAATGAAAGTGAGAATTACTTGTTGAGAGGGTTATTTTCGCTCTTGTCGGGATGGTTGACTGGTTTCCACGGCAGAATATGCTAACACCAAGGACATGTGGGTGATTTACACTAGTTTGATTTGTCAAAGAGTTACCTTTAATGTAAACCCTTCTAATGTGCAGTATCTCCTTGACAAAAGACCTCGGCCTGCTTGTCAAGCTTCACCTAGCGCGCACAAAAGTTAACCCGTATTCTACATTACCACATAGTTTCATAAGTACTATAGGCCTAAGTACCGGTCTGGGGGAGTATTGACGCACAGCACAAAATGTTTTATAAAATCGATGATAGGAGAGTAGATAGAGAAAAGAAAAACAAAAACTTCAAACACCAACAATTCCCTTTTCTGCAATACAAAATGGACAACAAATAAGTGAGGGGAGCGGGATATTAACCTAGGCGGATAACGCTGTACAAGAATACACTTACCTAAAACAGGTCACATTCCTTTTGCAGCGGTTTATCAGTCGTTGGAGATTTAGATTTACAGTCAATTCCGAATAAGATCCGTATCAGGTGGCGAAAAAACACTCCAGTGAGAGTAAAACGTAAGGTAACCTTATAAAAGGGTGAATTACAAGTTACTTCGTATCAGAACCACTTGTGTGGCAATTGTGGATTTCCTGCGTCCGCACGCGGAAATAGAAAATACATATTTACTACTAAGCTAGCCAATCAGAAAGCAGCGTCGGCGTGTTACTTTCACTGGTCGACCGGGAGTGGCAGAGTAACACAAAACCGACGGCATTTAGTTCTAACGCGATTGGAACTAATTAGGGATAATTGGATGGTGAAGTAAGGTCATCTGCTTTCCTTTTCAAGTTAGAGCTTGATTTAATGAATAATTTGTAATATTACAACATTCAGCTGTATGGCACTTAACACTTTTGAGAAATTTGAATAATGTGAAGATCCAATTATTCCAAATTAGTTCCAATGGTGTTTTCTGTAAAATTTGCAATCGTATCAATAATATATAAAAGTATAAACGGAGCCTATGAATTCAAGTTGGTTGACAGTTCAATTAATGCAATGGACAGATTTATCTTCGAGAAAGTGACATGACAGTTAAATCAATTTGTTTTTTAACAACGAGAAAAGAGACATGCTCTCCTGGTTTTTAGGTTTGATAGCCAAGTCTCGGACATACATGCTTTGTTAGAGTTCACTGAAACAAGTCTTTCCGGTCATTGCAATTGAACTTGTAGGCAGTGCTCTTTGCACGCGTGTCTTGGTTTATATGGTCAGGACCTCATCATGTTGTCAATGAGACTGTTCACACATTACTGGGGCAGTCTGCAATTAGTTGGAAGGATGCGAGGCACATAGTTACGCAATAACCTATCATAATCTTCACATGTCGCGCAAAACTTAACATTTCACGCTCTAGATACATCAGCGTCCGTGGACGCTATAAATCCGCAGCAATTACAGGGAGCAAAGCAATGGTGGCGTTACAAAATACCAGCACGGAATCAACAATATCTTGATGTCTGAACTTAATGGGAAAGGCAAGGAAGACGATGGACTGAACTGATGAGTGACGATGTAGAAACTTGAATAAGCTTATTAAATACGGAACCATGGCTTGACCCAGGCGCTGTTACACTCAACGTATGTATATTACAGCTGTAACTTATTTTTTTGCTATAATCCACTTCTGTCAGACATAGTACATCATGGTCTCGGCTATTTTATCTTGCACAGAACATATGTAAACAAAGCGAATGTTTTGCACTTTGGAATCTGTACGATTGTTTCCACTTAAAATTGAATTTTTGTTATGTTATATCATATCTCCATCTGAAAGTCATCCATGTCGTTATTACATGCCTCAATGTGAGAGAAAATTATTGCATAAATTTGAATAGGAACATCCGGGGAGTTAGCGGGCCAGTAAACGATGTACCGACCGGTTTCCATGGTTACCCGGTCCAGTGAAATCGTTCGACGTTTTCGACGTCAACAACGCTAGAGGTAGAAATCCATGCGCGCACTGCTATTTTGACTTTCGTTAAATCTGTTTGATACTGGTCGATAATGGTAAAATTGTTTCAAAATTGCCTGCAGACGCCTGCACGCATCATGTTTGTGTACTGACAACAGGAAATTGAACACCCTCACAAAGACAGACACTTTCCCAATCCCGAGGATTGATGACTGCATCGATCACTGCATAAAAATCCTAAATTACAGGCAACTTTAGAAATGAGAATGAAGTCGTCGTGCAATAATTCATTAATATGTCCAACAATTAACCTGTTATACTGACCTCTATTCCAGTCAAACATTGATTTTCCAGCACGATTACTGAAAATTTGTAGATATCCTGTTGCTCTCTGTCCAGTGGAAGCCTTTTGCTTATTATTCCTCAGATATGAAAACTTTCAATTATTACAGTCGTCAAAGCCTTTATTAAGTGCATAAGAATTGATAATCATAATTTACGACTTTACACTGTATTACAATATTTGTTGATGACTTGATTGCTGTGAATAAACGCATATGAGAATCAATTAAAGATGAATGCAAACTATTCTCCTATGTATTTACAGCATACGCAATTCGGACAGTTCTTGTGTTGACAACTTGACAAAGACGAATTATTTTTCTCACATCATTTGTTTATGATATACACGGGATTATATCTTGACTTATTCGTCTACTTAACGGCTTTTATAGATTCAATCTCTGGGTCA